>NW_015386969.1:1161584-1194762 GCF_001527695.2 Protobothrops mucrosquamatus
TTCTTATTCTTATTCTGTCTGTTTCTGACTAGCAGAAGAAACAGAGAGACCAATGCTCTTTAAATTGCTCAAGAAGAAGCCACGGGAATGGAAAAGAAATCATATTAGAAAACAGACATCCAGTTCCATTGCTCAGCCACAGTTTCAGCACTGGCTTCATTTTCCTTGATGTATTGATGAACCTAATAGCAAAAATGTGGAATTTGTGAAGGACTCCTTCAACCCATGGAAACATATTAAGGGGCCTTGAACTTGTTTTCTTTGAAAGACATTTGGCTCTAACTATCCACCTTACTATGATATATTCTGCATAGTTAAGTATTAATATAAAAGGAAACATAATCTACCCTTCACTAAGATTTTGATGTTTGCCAATATAATCAGTCGAGTTCCAGATAATCCACTAAAATGCTTAATGTACAGAGATTTAAAGCATAATTTCAAAAAGAAAATGGTAGATTCCTCAGTTGGCTGGCTTAGTTGCCTTGTAGATGAATTTATCTAATAAATGGCAAATGAAAATTATTTAATCTAGTGCTAATAAATTAAGAGCAAGATATTACATTCCATAGGGATTTCCTTACTTCAAATGGAAAATCTATTAAGACAATGTAATTATGCTCTTTGTTATACAATTCTACCAATGTAGAATTTAGCAAAACTTTTTCTTTTTTTAAAAAAAAGCTTTGGCAGGAGTATATGGCAGGAAAACTGCAACGGCCAGGCCAGCACCATCATGCTTCATGTTGTTGAATGTTGGCACTTAACATATGCTGCCTGAAACAGCCACTTTCTATACAACTGTTCCTAATAAATGCTTTGCTTCTACTACTGTTGGCTGTATTTCAACACAATGTAGCCCTAAGTTTTTTTAAAAAAAATCTTTCTCAAATACTGTATACTCAGATTTTCATGCAATGTTTTCAAATGTCATATGCACTCTTCTAGCAAAAATAGAATGGATCATTTTAGGAGATCATGATATTTTGTGGTAAAGGAAATCTTCAGCAGATTTTTTTTTAACAGCCCCCATTGCATGTGTTACTAATAATATGCTGTAATTTGTTGAGCAAGAGTCTTCTTCTTGACCAGAATCATCATGTCTGCAGAAAAGAAACACAAAAACAGCCTCAAGCTTGTACTGAAAGTTTATTCTTACGGAAAAAGACCGAGCTGATTCCCATGGAATTGGGTGTCTTAAGTGAAATTCTCTTTGAAGACAAGGAACATCACAGGCATAGAAGTTTTTAAGTGAAAACATGTGAAGCTTCTCATGATTTTTCATTCCCCATGAAAACACATTTATCCTTTAAGACCAATTGGAAACATGGCATTGTTCCTTGATTTTTCAATTTCTTCTCCCGCAGTATTTAACTTTTCCCCTCTCTCAACACCCCTGTTCTATCCCAGCCTATAGCCGTCCTTGTTAAAGGCACAAGGACCAAACCCCTGTTGGTAAAATAGATTGGAGACTTAAACAAAACAAACCCTTTTTAATATGGGTGACAAACCTGCCAAATAGTCCAGAAACAAAAGCAGCAAAACACCATCCAAATGGAGGAAATAGTCCACATGAAACATGATGCAAACAGAAGAGTAGTCACAGGCAAGACGAACAGAATAGGATCCCATGAAGTACTTTGCAAACGGTTGCCTTCAGCAACCAGCACCGCCCACACCTCCTCTTTTTATACAGCAGTCCCAAGGCGTTGCCTCTCAGTGCCTTCTCCTTTTTCCCTGGAGTTGTCGTATTGACTGCTGCTGATTTACTCTCGCTAATTGCCGGCATGTGCGAGCATCAATTAGCATGTCCATCAGGTGTGAGTCCTCCGAGTCTGACTCATTCTCCTCACTGAGCTTCATCAGGAACACGACTGGAGGGCCCAGTCTCTTCATCAAACCGTGAGTCTTGTAATTCATCAGAGCCTCCCTCTGACCCTGATGGGCCTTCAAATGCCTCCTCCACCTCCTCCTCAGATTCCTCAGACTCAGCTGTTGGGAACACAGGCTGGCATGGAATCACAACAACCCCCAACTCATTTGTATCTTAAACACCTGAAATGATGCTGCCAAAATAATCCCCATTCATTTTAAATCAGGAAATGCAGAAGTGAGTAAGTTGTCCTGATTTGGCAACTGCACCATGTTTTATACCAGGGGTGCCCAACCTATGGGTCCGCAGCTCGGTATTGGGTGGTGGCTTGTTGGCCACCAGGCCCCGGGAATAGCTGGCGAGCCCAACTATTTGTGCATGCATGGGGATGCTAGCACCAGCACCAGTGTCACATGGGTGCTAGTGGCCCACTGTGCATGCATGCAGGAGCCAGCAGCCCACTTGCGCATGTGCACAGGAACTAGTATGCATGCTGCGGGTGAGCACAAACTGCTGGTGCATGCCCACATGTGCTAGCACCGCCATTGTGCACACACCCATTTGCAGATGCATGTACAGGGCCGCATGCGTGCACATTTTGCTGCTGCTCCCTTTCCTTCCAGGCCACAAGCCAGAAAGGTTGGGGAGCTCTGATTTATGACACACTAGGAGCACTCTGCAGAAGTGGATGGACCCAGGTCCAAGAAATTGTGGAAGGGGAGCTGTTGTAGGAGAAGAGGTTGAGGTCAAGTCTCCAAAAGGGTCAAGGAACCACCTCATTTCTTAACATCCCCCATGCCCCCTCACAAACACCATTCTGGGATCTGGATTCCTGGTGTAGCAAATAAACAGTCAGGGCTTAATATAATAGAATAACAGAATAACAGAGTTGAAAGAGACCATGGAGGTCTTCTAGTCCAATCCCCTGCTTGTACCATTTCAGGCAAATGGCTCTTCTTAAAAGCCTCCAGTAATGGAGCACCTACAACGTCTGAAGGCAAGCCGGTCCACTGGTTGGTTGTTGTCATCATTAGGAACTTTCTACTGTAGGTCGCTTCTCTCATTGATTAGTTTCTCCTTGATTGGTTTACTGTACATCTAGTATGTCCAAAGGGAGGACATAGACCTGAAAATTGTTCAGTCTGGGAGTCCTATTAAGATTAAAGGTTTTACATTGCATTTAAATATTTCCACAAAAGAATGATCTGCTTGGTATGTTGTTTGTTTCAGCTCTTTAAGAGCTGTGTTATTACTAAGGGTGTGATTCAAGCTAGTGGGAAAAGTGAAATAAGGTGTGTTGCATCTGTCAAACTAATCCTGAAAACTATCCTCTGTATACCTCTCCGAAAGGAAAAAAAAATACCTCTCTATTTATCATGCAACTGGCTTGTTATTTGATCACTGCCACAAGCAGGTGAACTAGAGTGAATTTGAAACCCGTTGGAAGCTTCGCAGGACAAATTTTACTAAACAGTCATGTTGATCCATCCATCATGATTTTTGTTTTAGAGGAAAGGCAACAAGCTAGAACCTATGGCACGCGTGCCAGAGGCGGCATTCAGAGCCCTCTCTGTGGGCACGCGCACTGTGGCCACTAGCAGCTCGCATAGGTCCATTAGGCTGCCGCCGCCCGGACCAGCAGCCCCGCCCAGCACAAAGCAGGCAAAATGGCCGGCTAGCAAGCTCGAGTAGAGATGTTAGAGTATCGAGGTGGCCACGCCTACTTGGCCATACCCACCCAGTCTGCTGTGACCACCCTGGCCACGCCCACCCAGTGGGCCACACACCCGCCCTCCCTGAGGGAACCACAATGCTGATGCAGCCCTGGCACTTTGCAATAAATAAGTGGGTTTGGGGTTGTGGTTTGGGCACTCAGTCTCTAACAGGTTCGCCATCACTGAGCTAGATTTTGTAATGGCCTTAAGGACAGCAGCTCAAAAGACTATCATTCATTGACTGCCTTTAATCTGGAAACTTTATTCTATTTTTGAAGAAGGCATGTTGACATTATTGTCAATTATCCTTAATGATATGACCTGCTTGGATTCCTAAATTGAATCTTAGATGTATTGATTGGAACCTTATCAATATTTAAGATTCACTGGTTATATTTGCATAGTATAGTATCTAACCCTGGGGCTGTTTTAAGCTAAAATTAACCCCTTCTAACAAATGCTGGCTTTTGGTATTAGCCAATCAGGATTTAAATTAGAGGGAAGGTGACATTAACTCAGAAAAGCCCCAGGGTTACTTAGAGCTAAGTTTGCTTCACTCATGTTGTGCAAAGAAGACCAAGAAGGCTACCAGATTAGCCTTGTAAAAATCAAGCAGCTCTATGGAGTCCATCTCACTGTTCAGCTGACTCTTTACCCCTACTCTAGCAACCCCATGGGGCGTGGGGTGGAATGGGGGGAGGAATGCCAATGACCAGTCTCCCATGCCTCTGTCCATCATGGTACTGAGTCTGATGAAAGATAGCATATATAAGCACTAAAATATAAATCCTGGTTTATATTGGTATGCACAGGTACACACATGAGGTTATATGCATCATGATACCATCATACAATATTGTCTGTCTTCTGCATCTATCCTGTCAACACTGATGTCAGTGATCCAACTCATGCCAGTTACCTAATGCATCTTATTTCCATGATGATGTCATGACATATGCAGCATCCTCATGGTTTCTATTTGACACCTATGCATCTTTTTATAACCCTGTAATCCCTTGCTTCGGGGTGGGGTCAGGGCGACTGAATGGAGCTGAATATTTGCTTCCTGACTCCTATGCGGAGTTCACAGCAGATATTTTCTCTTGGTGCCTTGCTAGAGAAACATCTGTCACTGCCTAGGATTGAACTCTCAACCTTCCGAGTGGGAGGTGAGCGTATTCACCTCCAGGCCACCATGCCCTTCCACTTGATACCTATACAATACTGGGTGATAAATCAACTGAGTTTACACAACAAATTAGCTATAAGCAGAAAGTCCCTTAACAGTTCCTTAACATATTTAGTATAATTATAAGCCTTTGAAATAGGCTGTGTCTGTGGGTAAAACATCAGAACTACACAAAGCTTTCAAGGGGTGATTTACTGCGATGGGTTCGTGCAAAATACTTTCCCTCTTTCTCTTCTAACAGTGAAGCAAACTTGTTGCTCTGGGTCACTCCAAGTTCTTGTCTTGCCCCAACCTTCTGATTCTTCCAACTATTGGGAGAAGCTTTTGGAAAGATATAGCAGATGTGCAGAAGTTTCTTCCAGTTATTAGATTTGGAACAGTGTGATGCATCTCAGCCAGAACACATCATCTCTTTGCCTTAACATAGCCCATTGGTTAACCTCCATTGTGCAAAGCACCTCTTTGAGGAAAACCTTTAGGTACTTCACAGAAGCTCAAAATAAATCACAGAAGAGGCTTTTACAACAGTAGATGTTCTTTCCAAAAAAGACAGAAATGCTTACAGAGAATGCTATTGCAGGAGCCTATTATACAACCAACTAAAGATGATTTATATGGTGTTTCACCTGCAGGGCTGAAAATGCAAACCACATCTTGTGAATACCAGAATTATAAAGCATAAATCGTTTAGCACAACGGGACTTCCCAAACATCACACTTGTCAGTTCCATCTGTCCAGGCTGGATGGAGTCTGTGTGAGACTGTGAAGTATAGGATGATTCCAACAATAAATCAAAGAGGTTATATGAGTACAATGAAAAATATGTTTGGGGGAGGGGACTGTACATGGAAAGCATCCATCCAAATGCACTCGAATAATCCCAAAATAGTACAGCAGGCTATTTAAACTTTCCAAAAATATTTAACTTCTCAGCTGAGACCAAGCCCAAGACATTTTTAGCAATAAAATGATGGGGACACGGAGTTTACACAGGGCTATTTAAGATTGAAAACATTTCCTCATCCTGGAGGAACATCTGGGCGATTCAGTGAGGGGAAGGCTACAATCAGCTGCTATTCCAGCAAGCGTGCCACAAAATGCCAGTCTGTTGTATACTTCCCATGCAGATAGCAGGTTTGGAAAATCTAAATAGGACCTTCAGATGGGTTCCATTTTTAGTTTGCCAAGTGTTTCATGTCCTATTTTTCTGTGCTCAAACAAAAAAGCAGTCTAATCCCTGGCTTTTTTCAATACCTTAGCATTTCAATTATCTACTTTACTGAGCACATGTAAGTGATGTGGACTCTCGTCTTTTTAGCAAACTTCTTTCCTATATGCAGCTTCATTTTCAGTTTGCATTTTGGCAAAAATAATTATATCCAGACTGGCAATCTAAAGGTTCTCATTCTTGTTTGAAAGACAAGAAATACTTTGTGGTCTGGAGAAGGTCTGCATGGAAAGAAGAGCTTCCTGCTTAGAGCTGTCCTTTTGTGAACTCAGTTGGAGTGATTTATCACCATGTTGTATAGGTGTCAAGTAGAAACCATGAGGACGAGGCAGATATCATGGCATCAACCTGCAAATGATGTGAATTAGATAACTTGCATGAGTTGAATCACTGACATCAATCTTGGCAGAACTGATGCGAAGAAGAGACAATCTTGCATGGTAATGCCATGGTGCACATATCATCACTTGCCTACCTTTGGATACCCATATAAACCATGGCTTGTGTTTTGGTGTTTAATTATGTGATCCCAGCCAGTTGTGGTTTATACAACAAATACTGGCTTTAAAAAGTGAGTACGGTACGTACTATATGTGAACTTAGCCAAAACTCTGTTTTGCCCCATGTAATTGAATGGCTGCCACTTACTTCAATGAAATTAATTCAAGTGTTGGTCCTTAAGAATGCAGTTAGAACTGCTTTCTTTTCAATGTTACTTTGAGTTTTTGAAAGCTTTGGCCATAATACCCTTGGCTGAGTCTTCTCTAAGTCTTCTTCCTTCTTACCATTACCATTCCACTGACAAAGCCACCCAGTAAAAGAAGCACCATTTGTTGCAGAGGGCAAAGAAACAGAATAACAAAGTGGAAAGGGACCTTGGAGGTCTTCTAGTCCAGCCCACTGCTTAGGCAGGAAGCCCTATATGATTTAATACAAATGGTTGTCCAATTTCTTCTTTAAAACCTTCAGTGTTCGAGTACCCACAACTTCTGGAGGCAAGTCGTTTGTTTTAACCCAATTTCGGGAACCTTTTCATATGTTTTAGCTTTCAGTCCCCTAATCATCTTTGTTGCTCTTCTCTGCACTCTTTTCAGGATCTCTACATCTTTTTTTATATTGTGGCAACCACAACTGGGTGAAATATTCCAAGTGTGGTCTTACCAGGCAATGATAGCAAGGAGGTGGAACAAGCAAGTTAGGAGGACTGAAGAAAGTCATTTATGCTGAAGAAGTATGGGTTTGTAGGCACCTTGTAGTGCTAATCCTGGTGGTATCTTGCTTGGTCTCTGCTCCTGATATTGGATAGACCAAGACATGACATCAATATGTGTGTCCAGGAGGATGTCAAAAAAGTCAAGATGGCTTTGCATTAAAAAGGGTGGAACTTCAATTGTGCAGTCATAAGTAACTGTTGTCTTGCCTTTTTTTTCTACTTTCTTGCAGACATCCCTCCTTCCCTTTTTTATTTCTGGAGGTTATAGAGGGTGCAGTCAGTAAAGTAGTAACATAATTGGAATCCCCTTTGGGAGAATTCCTTTCACAAAATAAATGTATAAAGGTGTTCTCAGTCATCCAAACCATGGTTGTTCCAAAGGTGCTTTTTCAAAAGGCAACTAGACTTTCTTTGGCTATGGAGCTTTGATGTATCTGTCCTCTGAACTGATATGTTTGGTGAATGCTTCCAATTCCTGTGTTTTGATCTTGACCCAAGTATCGTCCACATACCTATACCAGTGAGTGGACAGAATTCCTGTGAAGGAGTTTAGTGCTTTGGTTTCTACCTCTTCCATGTAGAGATTGGCCACAATGGGGGACACAGGTGAGCCCATGGCACAGCCATGTTTTTGTCTGTAGAAACCTTCACTGAATTGTCAATATCAATTCGGTGGACAGCTACATCAAATTCACATGTGAAGATGTTAAGGAAAATAGTCTAGCCTTCCTGAACTGTGCTGTACACATTAAGGAATACAGAAGCCTTAACATTGAAATTTACAGAACACACACACATACAGAGATCAATATTTACATTTTGATTCTCATCACCCACTGGAGCACAAAATGGGAGTTATCAGAACCCTCCATAGAGCTGAAGGCCTGCCTACCAGCAAAGAAGAAAAAGAAAAAGAAATAAAACACATCAAAGAAGCCCTCAGAACATGTGGCTATCCCAAGTGGGTCTTCATCAAATCTCAAAAAAGACCCAGCAGGAACTCCTCCATAACAGACCAAGAAGAAAACAACAAATGAAGTAACGTAGTCATTCCATACTTTGCAGGAATATCAGAAAAGCTCAGGAGGATCTTCAAACCCAAGAATACACTAAGGCAGAAGCTTGTCCATCCCAAGGATAAAACACCCTTGGGACACAAATGTGGTATATGCAGCACAATGCAGTGAGCCATGTGCAGATCTGTACATTGGGGAAACGAAACTACTTCATAAACATTTGGCACAACATAGGAAAACAAACCCATCAGGACTAGATTCAGCAGTCCACCTGAATTTAAAAGACAAAGGCCACTCTTTTCAAAATAGCAAAGTTCACATTTTGGACAGAGAGGACCACTGGTTTGAAAGAGAGGTCAAAGAGGCCATCTATGTCAAATTTAAATAGCCCTCTCGCAACAGAGGGGGAGGGAAACAACATCACCAATCTCCAGTCTATAACACAGTCCTTCCAACTGTTCTAAGAAGGCTCCACATCCATTGGCACCACTCAGGTGACCCCGAGGACATAGATAAGCCTCCAGGTAGCAATAACGACTCAACTGGCTAAAAGAATGCAAATGAACAGCTGTCTGCAAGGACCGTCCAGTCAGAGCTGAAGAAGCTTCTTGGATGAGAAGTGAAACGTCTTCAAAGAAAAAAAACAAGGAAGTCCAGTTGCCTCATGAAAAAAGCATCTTTGAGATAGATTTTCCTTGTTTTGCTTGAAGACTTTTCATCCATTGAAGAAGCTTCTTCAATTCTGACTGAACTGACAGAGTCAGAACTGAAGAAGCTTCTTGGGTGAGAAGCAAAATGTCTTCAAGCAAAACAAAGAAAAAGCACCTTTGGGACAAGTATATAAAGGAATATAGAACTTACCACATTTAATTTACTCCATCTATTTGATGCCTTCAGCTCAAATCCAGCAAATAGTGAGGCTGAAATTAGACAATTTCTACCAAATTGAAATGCAATCTTGGGTGAATGTTCTGGGATCTGCAAAATGGGCTTCAGAGGCTCTATGCTACTATTGCTGATTCAGAAGGTAATTGACATTTTAAGGACTTGAAAACAGCCAAGGATTAGACTACATTTGTTTGAGAACAGAAAATAGGACATGGAAAACTTGGCAAACTAAAAATGGAACCCATATGACGCTCCTGTTTACATTTTCCAAACCTGCTATCTTCCTGGGCTGTACATGGCAGACTAGCACTTTGTGGTGCATCTGCTCTAACATATACCTGAATAAATGTAACAAATATGGCCTAGAAAGGATTTTCAGAATGTGGCATAATTATATTTACTTCTTCTCCCAGGGGTAAAAATGTTCAAGAACAGAAATATATATAAACTTGCCTTCTTCTCAATATCCAATAACTTTTAGAATTTAATATTTTAAGATTTCATCATCTTGAGGCTATTTCAAGAGTATTCTCTTGCTTTGTCTCCCTTTGCCCCTCAGCCTGCGGGGCGTGTATGTCCAGAATAAAGCTGCTCCTACAAGAGGCACAATTTAAAAAAAAAAAGTTTCAAAAATCATTCCAAGATTGAATAAAACTGTCTCGCAGGGACATAAATCATGTAGCCAATGCAGCATATTTTAATTGTTGCATGAGAAATTTAAAATGCTAACAGATGTAGGACAGTACAGTTCACCTAATCTCTTGCACATTACTTATTCACTTTCACACACACGCATACGTAGAGACAATTCTGAAGCACGAATGCAATTTTTCTAATTACCATTATTGCAGGAGAGCAGAGAATTGGAAAATGTGTTTTTCTATTTAGATTGTTTCTGTAGTAACACATCTGGCCATGTAATTCCCAGCCAGGATGCCAAACATTATGGAAAGGTGCAAATCATAATCATAGTCCATGAAAAGAGAAAGTGAACTAGAGAAAGGAGGTTCAGTCCAGATGTGTTTGATCAGGAAGACGTTTATCCACCATTACTATCTTCACAACAGCATGAATGTTTCTTTGGAGTCTCTTGTATTTTAAAAAAGTAAGCTTTGGGAATGTTTAAATTTCAAAAATGTTTCAGATAGTTAGACTTACACTTTAATGCTGTTGCTTGTACAAACATAGCAACTCAGTTGTGATTGTTACCATTTAAGCATAAAACAATGACAGAAAAGCTTAGATTGTGAAATGAGCAAAAGCAGCCTGGACTTTTTCCTGATCACATGACACATTTAGCAAAAAAAACCTCAAACCAAACTAAACCCACTCTTAAATAGCAAACAATCACCCCTGTCTTTCTGAGAGGCCTACATAAATATTTATACTGCACCTACTGAATGAGATGGATAGGTTGCTTGGTTGATTTGCTAAATGCAAAATGTACTGACTTGCCAATACACTTTCCTTGGCCTGTTCCCTCTTTCAAAGAGCCAATTTTAAAATCCTTCTCTTTACATGCGACATACAGTAGGTGAAAAATGGGCAGAGCCTCAGTCACACCATTATGGCAGCCAACTTTGTTTTTTGACCCCAGATGCACAGCCTGTTGTTGAACAATCACAACTGCTTACACTGTTGCATGTTGAACCAACTGTAGTTTCCAGATGGTCTACCAGGGCTGGCCCTTTGCAAAAGTCGCACAATGAGTTGAGTTGTGAATCAATGATCATCTGAACAGCCTCCCAATTATGGAAGGGGTACAACTAGTGCCCCGGTGGAACCTGTGCAAAAGCCTTCCTAGCCACAGTTGCCACCAGTTCATCAAGCAGTAGCAGGAACTGTGAATTCAGGAGGACTACCAAGTTGTGCACCAATCCCAAATGTCTCAATATCCCTGACCCATTGAAATAGTCTTGTCAGGGTTGAGATGAAATCCATTCCTTCTCATCTACACCCGAATAGCCTCCAAATATTTGATCAGTACATTGGCAATATCACTTGCACAACTCAGGGTAGAGAGGTATAATTAAATACCATTCACATATTGATGATCTCACCTAGCAGTTTCCTGCAGATATTGAATGGAAGGGGTTGTATTGAACCCTGAGGCATTCACAAGTAAAAAAAAAAACTTGCAAATCTCCCCCTGTCTATCAGCACAAAGCAATCTTATAATACATTAATGCCCTTCAGGGACAGCAACTTGCTCTGCAGTGATTCCTGACATAGGCTATTTCCAGTTTTACAAGAATCATAAAAGCACAGATTTCTTTCACTTTATGTATAAAACACTTCCAATTTGAATTATTTTGAAGCAATCAATTTCCCATTGGAATCTGCTATGGTTCAGATTCAATCCCTTATGAGTATGTGGTTCTTAGACTCCGCTTTGTTTCATACCATAGAGACACTAATTTGTACAAGAGGTTGCACCACTTTGGCTCAATCATTTCCAGGTAGACTTTGCTGGATACTGGGCTGGACTCCAGGGACCTGCAATCCAAACTATTCAGGCACCTTGTCAGGAGGACATAGCTGGTCCTAAGTGACTATTTTAGATGGATAAACTGAAATCCAGTTTCTTCAATCAAAAAGAATTCTGTATATTTTGTCCTTGCTCCTCCAGGATCAAACATTAAGAACTCAACTGCATCTATCTATCTATCTATCTATCTATCTATCTATCTATCTATCTATCTATCTGTCATCTATCTGTTTATATCTATCTTTTTCTTTATTTTGTTCTTTATCTATCTATCCATCTTTCTTTCTTATCTATCTATCTATCTATCTATCTATTTTTATTTATTTCTTTTGTTCTTTCTTTGTCTAAATATCTATCTATCTATCTATCTATCTATCTATCTATCTATCTATCTATCTATCTATCTATCATCTATTTATCACATTAATACAGCTGCCTTGACTGGGTAACATATAGCAAAATGCATGTAGATGAAAGGATTTGAAAGGACTTAAAGTGATAGAGAACAATCCTTGTATCACATTGTAGGTGGCGTGAGGGATGTTGCCCTTTTCTCTCTCTCTTAAATGTAATATTTAAAAAAGAAAAAAAAATAGAGTACATGTATCCTGAGTTCTAAGGCCACTCGGCTTTTTGTTGTTGTTGTTATATTTCTACTATTGATTATGTGAGTATGGGTTGATTTGTTCAACAAGCCATCCATTTGGTTTTCTTAAATGGCCATGGTTTTCTCAGGAGTCTTCTCCAGTATTAAAGTTCTGAAAGCACAAATTTCCTTCCTATCCTCCTTCTTCAATATTTCCATTAGAAAAGCAAAAATCTAAATTATCTCTGATATATAATCATGTCAAAGTCATGACTCAATGGCTGACAAAAATAAATTTCTGCTACTACTTTTTCATTGTTGCATAGAAATTAGGACTATAAAGCCTTTAAAGCCACCCTGAGAATTTCCAGAATAAAAAATCAGCTTGTGGAAAGCTAATTGACAAGGGAAATGTATTTGAAGCGAACAGCACACCAGAAAATGGATTTTCCTAACTCTGGTACTAAAGTCTCCAAGTACAACCTTGCCTTCTCAAAAAGATCAACTAATTCCCATCTTGTGTGTTATCTCAGTAGCTGGATTTAGATATTCCAATGGGGCAAGGCAGTCAACATGTCCAATAGATTGTCCACTATCCCTAGACAGGAGCATGGTGACTCATGTGGTTGGGATGCTAGCTTGACAAGAAGCAAGCTCATGTTTGAGACCCAAGTGCTGCTGTAGGGCACAGTGAGTTCCTGTCCTTTACTTCCGCTCCTGCTGGGGACATGAAAGGAGCCCCCAATTGGTGTGCCCTGGGCAACAGTGATGTCACTGGCTAAATCTTTCAACCTGGAAGCGCCTTGGTGCCTCCCACAGGAGTGCGATGCAACCCACAGATTAAAAGAAAGGGCTTTGCCTCTCAAACTGGTCCTTATTTAAAGGTTCTTTCTTCATGAAATATCATATACTTTTCATTCCAAAGTTCAGACTAGGCCAAATAATTGCCTGACATTCTGCCAATCTACTTCTCGTCAAATTTTTGCTAAAGTCATGTCTGTAATACATTAAGCAGACACTGCAGACATGCATGATACTGTATGCAGATCTTTTTCCAGCCTTCCCTATATGGAATTTACCAAGCAAACTCCTGAGTAATTATATTCAAATATGTTATTTTCTTGTCCTGACTCTTTGCTCAGTACAAGCCATTGGAGAACTGGCTAAACAAATGTCAAACATTCTGGGAGGTGATTGTGAGAAGCAGAGTTTACTATACCCAAAGCTCATATCTCAAATTCTATTCCCAGCACATCCATCCATTAAAATCCTGTAAAAAGGAAAAAGAAATGCCAGTTACGTTCCCCAGGTGCATTAAAAATATCCTAATGATGCACAGCAAATTCCTGTTGCAACTGGAGGAAAATTTCTCCTATTATGATCCGTTACTGGATTCACATATTGAGCTGTTTACATATTGCAACAAACCATGATCTGTTTAACTATATATTATTATCATAATGGCCACAAATATTTGTACTCACTACCCTCATAGAAATAGACTTTTTCTATTGGTAAAACTGAGGAATTTAAGTTTTCCAAAAGAGTTATGCAACTAACAAATGAAGCAATTCTCCTCTGTTTTTCTGCAACATTTATCAAACAGTAGCAGAACAACGATAAAACTGAAAAAAAGAAATCGAAGGAAAAATAGGGGGTATTATTTCTCATGTGAATAAAACTGAGGATAAGATTCAGACTGTGGTTTAATTAAAATTGGTGTTGGTTGCCAACTGGCAAATAAATCTTGATTTCCTCCTGAAATGTTGCCAATCCTTTCAGGGAGAACATTGCAGAAGAGATTGTCCAAATATTTCTCACCAGAGAATAGAATGGATCCTGGAGATCATCTAGTCCAACCCAGTGCACAATGCAGGACTCCATTACTACAGAAACCCAAAGAGATGCTGGTATTTTACTGTTTGTGTTATTTCATTAAAAGGAATGAAAAAGGACTCATTGGACCATTGAAATATTATGTTGCCATCTGCTTTTTTGGAACTGGTCAATACAAACTACATTTTTAACTCTCCATGATTCCTGTTACTGAAATAGAAGTAAGTATCTACAGGGAGTCAAAAAAGTCAAAATGGTGGACACAACTGTAATTGAAGCCCAAACCATTTTTTCTCCACATGTAGGGCTAAGTAGAAGTGTTTTTTTCCCCTTAATTAGACTCTTCTCTCTCTGTGTGTATGCATTTCTAATATGTTGAACACTGTTTATAGATATACATGTTTTACTTTCCATTGCAATACTAATTCAAGACTTGCAGTGTTAAAGTTTTAGTACATTTCCTTTGGCTCACTTGTTATTATGTTTTCATTATTTGCTCGCTCTGTTCCTTAGAAAAGAAAAATTCTAAATGTTCCTTTGAACACTACACTTCCAGGTCCAGTTTATATATATAAAGACATGTTATAAGAAAGCAAAAAGGCAAGAGTTAACATCTTAACAGCACATGAATGACCTATTTGAAATACCCTGAAGTTAAGTTCACACATCTCACTAAAACATTCAGTTAGGCTTTATTTTTCCCATGCTTATCAAAAATGCTATTTTAAGATAAAAAAGGGGAAAAACTCTCCCCAATAAAATGTAGTGAGCTCTGATCCAAGACCTCATAAATATGTTAAAGTAAAGAGTTATATAATGCTATAAAGTAACAGTAATGTAAACAGCTTGTAATTAATGCATATAAATTTACCCCATACTGCAAAAGTTTCTGTCTGAGATAAACACTAAGATGGCAGAAATAGATCAGGATTTACTAGTATGATCCTGGATTACTGGGCAGGTCTCCTAATTACTTAACATAGCAACAAAAGTGTTTCTTTTTTCTAATTTAAGCTCTTCTGTCATTCCACAATAGATGTGTGCTTGTCTATGCAAGTCATTCCATCAGTATAGACAAGCACACATCTATTGTGGAATGACAGAAGAGCCTATAGGCAAAAAAAAAACATTCAGAGGTTCATAAAAATAAAAAAAACATGTTTGAAGACCATCTTTCTAATGGGATATTAGATCCCAGCATAATTTTTTTGACCTGCACAGATGTTATCCTAATTCTTTATATCTGACATCCTGAACCATTCTTTTAAAATTTAAAAATATTAGGAATCATCTACATAGTAACACTTTTAGATTGGAAAGAGGGTGTGAATCTATCTATCAAATAAACAAACAAACAAACAAACAAACAAACATCTTGTAATAACAGTATTCTCATATGAGCTCAACTCAGACCACAGGGGTGATTTTGTTTCTTAAAAAACTAAAAACATTTTAAAATTATCTATGAGATGATTTGATACAAATAGTATTTTGTGCTTGAGAAGACTGCCAACTTCTTCTCTATGTAATAGAGCTCAATATTCTAATAATTATGTTAAACAGGAAAATAAATCCTCTGTTTAATAGGTTTAAACAAGAAAATAAATAGCTCTAGAACTGAACACTTTCACCTGGAATATTTGTGTCAAAGGATCAAGAATGGTGAGAAGGCAGGATACAGGTCAGTTCCTGCTTTATGTCTAGCTGGTGCAATGAGCACGGAGGAAAAGTCATAGTGATAGCCTGGGAAAAGGGTTAGGTACAAAGAAGATTCCTGTCAGATTCATCTCCTGGTGGGGATCTTTCCTATCCCAGCACCACTAAGGAAACCCATGTTTCTACAAGTGCAGTCTTAATAAAAAGCTTCTGTGTTGTTAATCCTTCCTTCCTTCCTTCCTTCCTTCCTTCCTTCCTTCCTTCCTTCCTTTTTCCATTTAATTTATCTTCATCACTATAATGTATGTAAGATTTTCTTCGTTATACAACCACAACTATATTGAGTCTGTGTATGGTGATGATTTTTTAAAAATTAACATATTTTTATAAGAATCTTGTACTGACATTAGACAGCAAATACTAGAAGTGTAAGAAATAGTAGCAAGATGCTGAAAGACGGTTGCGTACATCATGACAGCAATGTATACTTTTGGGGCCCTTGTGGTTTTCTATGCTTGGTTGTTTTTTTGCAGACATTCCATTACCAGACTGGGTAACATCATCAGTGCAGAGAGGAATGAACTTTGTGGGCTGAGAAAAAACAGCTGAAACAATTCAGTCTACAGTAGTTACAGTACATAGATATTCTCAGTAGGACTATGTCAGCCAAGCTCCTTGCCCAGATTCATGTGTTCTAGAGGATTCTGTTCTGTCATCAATGCACGATTTAAAAAATGGTCTAGTCAGTTGCTCTTTTTGTGAACGGTAAGATTACATGCATGTAGGTTCATCTAGCTCTGAAGAAAAGGTTCCAAATAATAAAAAGTGACTAAGTCTAGGAACTCTTTAAATTTCCAACTTTCCTCCACAACTACATGAGATCACCTGGCATTCCCTCAGATTCTATGTCAAGAATAAGAAACTTTCTAGGAACAAGTCAATTATGGCAGGCATTAACAGCTTCTCTTTGCTTGAACTCAGTCTCCTTTCTGAATTCATGCTGTCATCCAAACATCACCACAACTCACCAGTAGACAGCCTTTAATTAATCATTGGGATGTACGCAACCTTCTATATATTAATGTGCTCCCCAATCTAGTAATATGAGAGAATGAAAACAGAGAGCCCAAAGTATTTGAACAAGCACCAAAGTCCACAGCAGAACATCCAACACCATGTTACTCTGGGATGAGCCCCAGTGAAATTTTGATCCATGGTGTTCAAATGATGCAGGAGGTTCTCTTTTTCCACCATACCAAGGGACGGCTGATCACACTACCCTCCCACGCTGTTCTCCACTTTGGAACAGCAAACTTACTAGAATGTGTATTGCTATATTTTGCCTCAATGGTTTCCTCTGTGTGACAAATAGGAGCTGGACTGAGAGAGAAAATTATAGAGCCACAGAATTCTAGGCTGTCATTCTACCTGCAGTTCTTGAGGCTAATTTATTGTTTTCTCTGTTTACAGCTATGTCACTAAAACAGAAACAGATGGCATAGAATCATAGAATTGGAAAAGGCTATCCATACCCCCAAGTCCAATGCTCTGCTCAGTGAAAAAATGCAAATTAAAGATGCAGTGGGGTAATTTAACCTTTGGACCACTATCTCACTGGATAATTGGTTCCATCGTTAAACTGTTCTTACTGTTAGGAAGTTTTTTTTAACATAAAATTGGAAACTGAATCCATTATTTGATACTCTGTTTTCTGTAATGATGGAGAACATAGCTTGACCAGAATTCTACATCTACAAGGTGTCCTTTCTGATAGCTAAACAAGTTCTCAGTCATCCTTTCCCAAGGCTAAACATCTCTAGCAGCTTCCATTATTCTTGATAGATCGTTCTTGATCTTCTACCCCAATCTTCCTCATTAATCTCCCCTTAGCCTGTTCCAAATTCGCTGAACTGTGGTGCCGAAAATGGGACATAGCAAAGATGTGATCCAAAGTAGAGGTAAAGTATGAGGCAGTCGTTCTAATTGTTACACTAAGGTTCTCCAACCTTTCTAGAGCAGTGGACATTTCTGGACTTTTGAATTATAAGTACTCTCACAAAATGGTTGCCAGGCCAGAGGTAGCCAATCACAAAACACCAGCCTTCAGTCACTCACCCTTTCATTTTCAAATAATGCCTTTTGGATTTTAGGTAACAACTAGCCATATTGATGGAAAAATTGCTAAACAAATGCAGCAATACTACAATGCAAACCCTGCCTTTATCTACCTGCATGTCAACCTTTGATGCATGTACAAGAGTATCCTTGTTTGCATCATAACATAATGGTGCATGTTATCTCACTGCTTCATCCGCAAAAACACAAGAAAACTCACAGTTTTAATTATGGCGTAGTTTTAATTATGTTTTAGTGCAGGTTTTATATGGGGTATTTTAGAGCAGGCCTTTATTTATTTAATCTGATTTTAGAATAGATATTTATTGTGATTTTTATTATCGCCTGTTCACCGCCCTGAGTCCCGTAAGGGAGATAGGGCGGTATACAAATTTAAATAAACAAACAAACAAATAAACAAACAGCCATAATTGCTGTGCTGCAATTCCAAGAAAGTTCTATACCGTAGAAGGAGACAGTCTAAACCTACTTCCAAGTCATTTTCCTTCCTGCCAGTTTTCTTTGCCACATCCTTCGGACACCCATCTCCATGTGTCCTTGTTTTCATAGGCATGAGATTTGCTATGCCACTGTTTCTCACTGCCAGTATAAGCACTAACTCTCATAGATGCTTTGCTTTTCAACATGTTAGCTTCCCATTTGTGCTTCTAAGAATTAAGCATAAATAAAATTAAGCAGGGCAGGGAACTGGCAGGGGACAAGGGACAGGTTAGCAGGTGCCATGTTGGAGACCCCAGATGCTAGACTCTTTTTGGTTTGCAGCTAGAAGAAAATTAGACTAAAGGACTGGAAGCTTGGTACAGTCATCATCTGAAGAAATCGAAGCTAAATGTAAGACCAGGCAAGAAACTGATAAATGAGTTGTGTCATTTTTTTTAACAACAGAGAGTCATATGACACCCTAAAGACTAACACATTTAAGATGGATAAGTATTTGGTGATTACTATCCACTTCATTTATCAGAATAAACTGTTCTTGCCATGCGGAGAAAAAAGGAACACTATAATTAATACTAAATAAAGGGTTCACTCCTTAAATAAGAAACAAGGCTAAATCCTGGATCTCCCAAGCAATGGGAGTGAACTGTTCCTATTATAATATATATACCAGTGATGGCGAACCTTTTAGAAACTGAGTGCCCAAACTGCAACCCAAAACCCACTTATGCATCGTTGAGTGCCAGGTGGGTGTGGCCCATTGGGTGGGCGTGGCCCATTGGGTGGACGTGGCTGTGGTGGTAACAGCAGACTGGGTGGGACTAAAAAAGTTCAATCAATCCATTCCAACTTTGCAAGATCTTTTTTTTCCCACGAGAAGTTGAAATTGACTGATTGAACTTTTTTATTTTTTTGCACACGGCGGTGGAGGCCTAAAGTGAAAAGGATTTATAAAACCCAGCTGAAGGCTTAGGACTGGGGTGACAGCGCACGTGCCCACAGAGAGGCCTCTGAGTGCCGCCTCTGGCACCCGTGCCATAGGTTCGCCACCACTGATATATACCAACCAGACACTATTGCTGTGCTGAGAAAATTCCTTTCGTTTCCCCTTCTCTACAACTTCCATGTTTAGCAGAGATGGTGGGTTCAGGGCTAAATCTCTTCTGCCCCCACCTCAGGATAAACATCTGCCTTTGCAAGTTGTCTTTCTCCCCTGAAAGCTCACCTCTCCCCTTTTCTCCCTCAGAAAAATCATTCTGAAACATACTGCTATGGAGGTATCTCCGTATTTACTTATGCTATTCTCTGTGCTTGGTTTCCATCTTCTTGCATACAATGTTCAGATACCCTCTGTGTGACCTACCAGGACTGCCTACTGTCTCTCCAAATATTTCCACCAACCACACTGTCATTATTGCAATTATTCAAGTAGGGTAGAGTGTGAAAAGATATAGAAAGATATATATTTCAACATTGTTCGTTCTGTTGTTCTCCAATGACTGAATTCACACAATACAATATTGTGTGACTTCAACTATCCAGATATCAACTGGGAGACAAACTCTGCAGTGAGTGGGAGATCAAACAGATTCTTAATCAACCTAGCCAACAACTTTATCATCCAAAAGGTGGAGGAGGGAACTAAAAGTAAAGCTATATTGGACCTCATCCTTACTAATTGAGAAGAAGTGATAGAGGGAGTTGAAGTCACTGGAACCTTGGGTGAAAGTGACGTCATGCTGAAATTCAATATAATGCAAACACAGACAATAGAAAATAATCCAATCAGAGTCTTAAACTTCAAAAAAGCTGATTTTAACAAACTCAGAGAGAACGTAGGAAAGATTCCATGGACGAAAATCCTAAAGGGGAAAACAGCGCAAGAAGTGTGGGAAACTCTGAAAAATGCTATCATAAAAGCCCAGTCCAGCACAATACCACTGAAAAAGAAAAACAAGAAATTCAAGAAGAAACCAGCATGGCTGCACAAAGATCTCTCTGACAAACTGGAAGACAAAAAGGACAAGTACAAAAAATGGAAAGAGGGACACATAACTAAGGCTGATTATCAGCAGACAGCCAGAACATGCAAAGATGAAGTCAGGAAAGCAAAGGCTCAGAATGAACCAAGACTTGCAACAGAAATCAAGGACAATTAAAAAAAAGTTTCTTTCAACATATTAATAACAAGAAAAAAGTCAAGGAAACTGTAGGCCCACTAAAGAGAGAAGATGGCAAGAAAGTAACAGGCAGTAGGGAGAAAGCAGAGCTGCTTAACTCATTCTTTGCATCAGTCTTCACACACACACAAAATATAGCCCAAAAAACTACTGCAAAAGACAAACTAGAAACAAAAATTAAAATAAGCAAGAAAATGGTAAGAGAACACCTATCCGACCTTGATGAATATAAATCACCTGACAGATTGCATCCCAGAGTTCTGAAGGAGCTAGCAGATGTTATCTCAGAACCATTGCACCATATCTTTCAAAAATCCTGGAGCACTGGGAAAGTACCTAAGGATTGGAAAAGGGCTGATGTGGTTCCCATCTTCAAGAAAGGGGAAAAAACAGACCCAGGAAACTACAGTCTAACATCAATACCTGGGAAGATCCTGGAAAAGATAATCAAAAAACAGATCTGCGAACAACTAGAAGCAAACAAATTTATAACCAATAGCCAGCACGGGTTTGTCAAAAACAGATCATGCCAAACCAATCTCATTTCATTCTTTGATAAAGTGACTAAATTAGTAGACCAGCAAAATGCTGTGGATATAATATACTTAGACTTCAGTAAGGCATTTGACAAAGTAGACCACAACCTGCTGCTTAGTAAGCTAGAAAAAGGTGGGATACAACACCATAATATGGATCTGTAGCTGGCTGACAAACCATACTCAGCAAGTAGTGCTCAATGGTACTACATCCATATGGAGAGAAGTAAGCAGTGGGGTACAACAAGGCTCCGTCTTAGGCCCAGTACTCTTCAATATCTTCATTAATGACTTAGATGAGGAAATAGAAGGGGAGCTTATCAAATTTGCAGATGACACTAAACTGACAGAAGTATCCAACACCCCAGAAGACAAACTCAGGATCCAAAAAGATCTTGACAAACTTGAACAATGGGCCCTATCCAACAAAATGAGTTTTAATGTGGAGAAAAGCAAAGTTTTACATTTAGGCAGGAAAAATTGAAGGTTTAAGTACAGATTAGGCAAGACCTGGCTCAAAAACAGTAACTGTGAGAGGGACCTTGGAGTCCTAGTGGACGATCACTTGACTATGAGTAAGCAGCAGCCAAAAAAGCTAATACAATCCTGGGTTGTATAAACAGAGGCATAGAATCAAGAACATGTGAAGTATTAGTACCGCTTTATAAAACCCTAGTAAGATCACAGTAAGAATACTGCAGCCATTTTTGGTCACCATATCACAAAAAAGATGTTGAGACCTTGGAAAAAGTGCAAAGAAGAGCAATTAAAATGATCAAAGGCCTGGAGACTAAAACATATGAAGAACAGCTGCAGGACTTGGGTTTGGCTAGTCTAAAGAAAAGAAAAAACAGGGGTGACATGATAGCAGTATTTCAGTATTTGAGGGGCTGCCATAAAGAAGAGAGGGTCAAACTATTCACCAAAGCACCAGAGGGCAGGACAAGAAACAATGGTTGGAAACTGACCAAAGAGAGAAGCAACCTGGAATTAAGGAGAAACTTCCGAGGTTGCTTCTCTCTTTGGTCAGTGAGGACAGTTAACCTGTGGAACAACTTGCCTTCAGAAATCATGAGCACTCAATCATTGGAGGTTTTTAAGAAGAGATTAGACAGTCACTTGTCTGAAATGGTATAGGTTCTCCTGCTTGAGCAGGGGGCTAGACTAGAAGACCTCCAAGGTCTCTTCCAGCTCTATTCTATTCTATTCTATTCTATTCTAATATACACACCTCTAACTCCAGGAAAACAAAAGTAAGATGCTATGTCCACATGAAAAAAAAGTCATATTAACACTTAAAGTCATAGCTTGGCCATTCATTAAAGTCATTCAACAGCTAAGACAATGATCGAGTTTCCATAACATACTGAAAAATAGATTTCCCAGTGTTTCAGCTATAATGCTTTGTGCAAACCCAGCCATTGTGTTCAATTTCAATTGTCATAATCCCCCAGCCAGCTGTTGGTTGGGAAATTTTGGCAATTAGTCTTACACATCTGGATAGCACTAAGTTGAGGAAACCATGTGTGTGTGTGTCTCTGTGTGTGTGCACGCACTTGCATGAATGTGTGTCTGTGTGTGTGTATTTCAGTCTATAATTTCTTTATTAATGTGCCATGCATTTTGTTTCAACACATACATTTCATTACATTAAACAGATCTGCATTCTAGTATGAAACTGAGTTAGATTTCTATGGGAGTTGAGAGACAGAGTTTCTCAGGGCAGAGATGTCAGTTAAATCAACAATCAACAGGCATACAAGACAAAGAAGGACAGCGGGAAAGGTCCATTAAAATAAGGGAAAGGTGGGGAAGGGGGGGAAGTGTTGGAATTAAGCTAGTATAAAGACAGAATTACAATTTCATGTTGACAGAAATCAATCTGTTGATTGATTGTTTTTGTAACTTCTTCCTGATCCACAATGAATACTTCTATCTAGCCAAGCATCTTGTATGTCAAAGGGCCTTAAGCTGAATTCAGACCTAAAGACTAGTCAAACCATCCTGAGTTGAGCTGCCTATCTGAAAAATTTTGCCAGGTTTTGCCAGCAAGCCTGACAATTTCCATGTGATATATTAGCTAAAAATAACAGAATGGTATATCCCTGATCTACCTTTAGGGGCTGGTTCCTCGACTGACATCTCTGCACATTTCCCTAGTTGCATTAGCTAAGCTTATTCAGTATCATTAAGCCATAACAACAACCCCTCCCCCAAACCCAGAGCACAACTGTTGTGTTTACATACAAAGATGATTGTAGGGAGGAATCAAAACTGACAAGAACTAAGGAGAAACTTCCTGACAGTTAGAACAATTAACCAGTGGAACAATCTGCCTCCAGAAGCGGTAAATGCTCCAACACTGGAGGTTTTTAAGAAGAGACTGGACAGCCATTTGTCTGAAATGGTATAGGGTTTCCTGCCTGAGCAGGGGGTTGGACTAGATGACCTCCAAGGTCCCTTCCAACATCATCATCATCATCATCATTATTATTATTATTATTATTATTATTATTATTATTATTATTATTATTATTATTATTATTATTATTATTATTATTATTATTATTATTATTAAGATGGCAGATGTAATGTTGCAATCCAAACCATGCCCACAAAGGGGTTGGGCTTTGATAACAATGACATATCTGCCATCTTGCCTGTTATGATTCACCCTGCAAATCCTGATGTTTATATGAAATGTTTTACCCAACCAAATGAATAGCCTATTTCACACAATATATTAAGACAATGCCAAACCACCAACCTTTCAACTCCAATTTAATCTAGTCTGGGTTTGAGGAAACCAAATCCAGGTGAGTCCGATATTGTTTTGGCTTAGCATGTTATGTGAAGCTAAGCAAGTGTAGTGTAGAAGGGGTGCCAGAACTTGGGTGTGGAGTTAAAAGAGGGATCAGTCTAGAATCCCTACGCAGCCATAAGCAAATTAATTCCAACTTCTCCTTGAATTCTGTTGACCCTTATCTAACCTTCAGGCAAGATGGACAGCCTATAAATTTTAGAAATAAATAAATAAATAAATACCTCAATCAGGTGCTAACTGTTAGTTAACAAGATTCCTGTACATAGGCATGTTTAGCTATAAATCAGTTTAATTAGACCTTCGTGTTTGGCCATGTTCTTTCGCTCCTGACATGTAGTATTTTCAACAAATCATAGTTAACACAATTCTGATTAAACATGATGTTGGAACCGCCATTGCATGTCCTTATTCTGTATTGCTGCTGCAATCCTTTACCCATTTATCTAACAACAAATACTCATGAACTCAGCGGAAAATACTTTGGCATAGAAATACACTGGTTCGCCACTGGATCCCATCTGTAATTAGCTTTGGTTTTTCATCTTTTAAAGGGGTGAATAAAAAAGATTCTTAACAGGAAGCAAAATAAATATGACCCAACAGTCTATTTTAAGCATACTCCTAATAATGACTTTTCTGTGATTTCCAGAACATTCCTCTGCACTCCCTCAAGTCAATACACCTTCAGGCTTAGTATGAAGTGGGAAGGCATGAGGTCTCCGGCATGTTTACTTGGAAATGAGTTTATGGAAGAGTTTAGCTCAGCTTACTTGTTGGAGTAAGTGTCTGAAGCCTGAGGAGCAAAAGCAATGAAACAGTTTTTGTTGGTCCAAATGTAAATTTTCAAGTGACCGGAATGTAAGAATATAAGAAGAATATAAAGAATATAAGAAAGTCCAACGTTTGACATTGTTTAATTTCCAACCAAGTACAGCCCAGAAGAAGATGGGCCGTGGCCCTTTTCCATCTTTGCTCCCTTCCTACTAGCTGATATTAGGCACGATGGTCATCATTCTGTAGGTATTAAACCATCATCAAGTCTACCAGCCATTCCTAGCCTGTTTTCCACAAATGTTTTCTGCTCTTTTTTAGAACCATCTAAATTAATATCTACCTCCACATCTGATGATAGCAAATTTCACAGTCAAATTTAGGTTGTGCAAAGAATTCCTTTTTTTTTTGCTTTCAGTCCTGAGTTTCTAGTGATGCCCCAGGTTCTCACACTGTGAGGAAGAAGAACTTGGCTCTAGAAACATTTTCCATATCACCTAAGCACCCTTTTATAAGCTGCTAAATAGCTTCCCTTCCTTGTTTTCCATCCAAGCTATTCTAAAAAGCCAGTCCTTTTAATCTTTATGAAGGGGAACCACTCTAATCATCCAGCATCCTTCTAATTGGCTCTGCTGGCACCCTTCCCCATCTATAGCATCATGTCTGACATGTGGTGACCAGAACTGTATACAGTTTCCAAGCATAGCCTCGCTATAAATTGCTATAACGGCATTTCCATGTTGGCAGTTGTTGTTTTTTTTCCAACGAAACGCGGAGTTTACGACCCCCTCCCCTTTACCTCGGTCTCTCACTGGATTTTCATTCAGCAAGAAAGTCTAATTTATGGCGTTTGTGGTTTTTTTTTCTGGTTAGTCCCTATGGCTAGCTCAGATGATCCCATTGAGGTGCTGAAATCTGGAGCCATTTTTCCAGAGGAGAAAGCAGTCTGAAAGCAGAGTTAAGAGTTGTCTCCAAAAGCTAGCCGGACTCCTTCCCTCTCTCTCTCTCGCCTCCAAACACCTCCCTTCGTCTAAAAGTCTGGGATCCCACGCCAGTTTCTCTTGACCTGGATCAATTTAATCCCCTCTCCCCCCCCCCAAACTTCCAGGTAAGGCACCGGCTCCGGCAGACTTGAACTCCGCCCTCCCCTCCTCTCCCCAGATGCCCCGTCTCACCTTTCCCCGCCGGCTCCCCTCCCCTCCCCCTCCTACCTTTGCTACATCTCCAGAAGCGGCGCCCGGGGGGGGGGGGGACGAGCAGCTTTCCCGTCCTCCTGGACAGCGACGCCACCGAGCGCACAAGCGGCTTCCAGCACGGGCTGGAGGGGAGCCCGGGTCTCCACGCCCTCCCTCTGGGTTGTCTCCGTCCCTCCTTCCCGGCTGGGTTTGGAGATGTGCCCGCGACTCGCTCGCTCGCTCGCTTCCCCCGCAGCTCCTCCTTGCTGTGCTCTGCTGCCTGCGACGTCCCGATAGCGGCCAGCTTATCGAGCCCTTGCAGCTTCTCGCCCGAACCGGGCGCCTTTTCCTGGAAGACGCGTGCAGCAGAGGCCGGAGACAAGACTCCTCTGCCCGACGCTGCCTCTGCTCCGCTCCGGTTGCTCCTTCTCCTCCTCCTCCCCTCCCTCCTCGACCCCCTCCTAGGCTCGCGGGGGGGGGGGCGCTGGGAAAACACGGAGGCTCCCTCGCGTAAGACCCGTTTTGGGCGACCGGGGACCGGAGGTACACGTCCAACCTTCCTCCGCTGCCCCTGTAGCGAGGCCATCTCCCCGAAGCTGCTAGCCAGCCAGCCATCCCCAGGGGGAAGCACACCCTGGCAGAGGGAGAAAGGAAGCCTAGATTGACAAGGGAGGGGAGCTGGTCGAAGCTGTTTGCGCACTGGATGGGCTCCCACATACCTGCACAGGACATCTGGAGGGTGAACGTGGGAAATCTGTTGCCCTGGAAAGACCTGGGTTCGTTAGTGGTGGGAGAGGGCGATTGGAAAAGTTCTCATTTGCCCAGGAAAGTTTTGTCCAGCCAGCATTAGTGTCTCTTTTACAACACTTGTGTAATCTTGGCCTTCTGATGCTCAGGTGTCAACTCCAAGTTGGAGGAGAGGGAGAAGGAGCAAACTACCTACCGTGACATGGTCTTCTCACCCTTGCTGCTTCTAGGCCGAATGCAAACTGTATTACCAAGTACTGGAGTGGGAGATATCTCCCCAGGTCCTTCAAGGGCAAATTCCAGCATTTGCAGGAAGCCCGCTGTCAAAGAGAAGGGATGCCAGGTGCTGTAGTTCGGCAACTTGGAAACCTAAGCCTTCCACCATCACAGACCTAGAGGGAAAAAGGCACAGTTGGGGATGGTGCTGTATAACAAAAAAAGTCAAGATAGTAACTGTGATGGTGCAATCAAAGCTCTGCCTGCTTTATATCATCCCTTAGGGACACCTCTATTGGGAGATGCTGGTTTTCCCTTTGCTTCTGATGCTGATCATTGCTCGAAAAGATTAGATGAGTGTCTAACAAAGTGACTTCTTGTCAGAACAAGAGCCTTGACAGATTTCTCCAGGATTTTATTTGCTCTACCATTTTCAAATATATGGGCTGCCTTCTTCATAAAATCATGGGGATCACTTTTCCAACTAACCGTATCAATTAAGACATACAGAACAGCAGGCAAACTTTTGTACCTCTTCATCCAGAAAGAATTGCAGGGTAATTGCAGAACAACAATCTTGATTTGAGTGGAGTTGTGAGAAAGCATGAGAAGCGGATTTCACTGAGCTGAGAAATGACTTTTGTTGCACTCTATTCCAATTTGATGGACCAAAGCAATTCACAAATACCCACCCCAGTTTTCCCAGAAGTCAGCTCAGGTCATTTCACACATTTAAATAGTCACCTGTCCCTCCTGTAATCGGCACTGTCACTAGTTGGATGTAGGATTCGATAAATTTTCACCAGAGTTATTGAGGGTTGGCAATGCCCCCTTGTGATTGCCATTCTGTAACTGCAGCATTTTGACTGCTCAGTGCAACATGTATCAGAACAGTCACCCCCAACTGGTCTTGTATTGGAATACATCTCACAGGAATACAACTCACTGGAAAGATCATAGCCCATCACACCATGTGGAGCTTATTAAGATGATAATCTAAACTTTGGAAGGATATAGGATATAGCTTATCCTAATGTTTCATCTGTAAAAATAAATAATAATTCAGGTTGAAGTCTACAGGTATCTGACATTTTACAGTTGTGTAAAAGTGTAACTTATCCAAGCAAGTTAATAATGTGATTAGTAAAGAATGTGTGTAAAGAGAAAGTTGCTAAAGACAAAACTGAATGGTGGAAACATAAGTACCTGGGCCATACCTGTGATGTGATACATTGCGGGAATTATTAACGGAACACAAGCTGAACTGAACAGGTTGGACCAAAAAACAATAAACCTGATGGCCCAGGTACTTATGTTACTATGCATTACATCCCCATAGTGATACTGATAGAGTATATCTGCTCCACAGAAATGAAAGCAGAGGTTTACTTCAGGTCAAACAAACTATTGAAGCAAAAAAGCATGCATTGACTAATTATATAAAAGACTGCCCAAAATTACAAGTTAAAAATTAGAAGTTACTGAACTTACAGGAAACAAAATATGAATATTGGAACAATTTAATAAAAACAAGAATAGAATGCTGGCAAGGAAAAATATTACATGGTCAATTTCTACAAAAGATTGCGGGGGGAAAGGAGTAGATAAAAATAAAACCTGGCAATGGCTTTCATCTGAAACATCAAAAAAAGAAACTGAAGGCTTGGTTTTGGCTGCATAAGAGCAAGCTGTTAAGACTAATGCAATCAAGACCAGAATTAAAAAATAATCCAATGATTCAAAGTGCAGATTGTACAAAGAAGCAAAAGAAACAATAGATCATATACTCAACATATGCAAGATTATAAACAATGATGTAACACAGCTGCCATAATTTATTCACTGGAACATCTGTAAAAATTATCATTTGCCAGTAATGAAAATTGGCAGCAACACAGAGTTGAAAAAGTAATTGAAAATTAACATGTTAAAATATTGTGAGATTTCTGAATACAAACTCATAAAGTCTTGGCTCATAACACATCATATTTAACTGTGGTTGAAAAGAAGAAGAAAGTATGGATAATTGATGTGGCAATAAGAGAGGGGTAGAAGACAAAGAATTGGAGAAGATTGCAAAGTATCAAGATCAAAATTGAAAGATTATGACACAGTGGCCATAGTGATCCCATGGCTTTTGGCACAGTGGATGCCATGTCAGAAAAATCTTAGATGGTATGTAAAAAATCTGCATATTGATAACATTTCCATCTGTCAATTACAAAAGGCCACACTGCTTGGATATACTTGGATATGGCACATATACTATGCCAATACATTATGACATCTTAATATCTGGTGTATGAAGGCCAACACCAATTAAAGAACTGGCAGCTGTGATTTCACATAATATTGTTCAACGTATGAGCTTTCTGGAGCATCTTAACTATAAATCAACCAACTGCTTCTTTAATTTTCCTTCTCCCTTTTCCACTTTCCTACTCTTAATGAATTTGCTCCCCATTCAAAATTCATCTTCCCTCTCTCCCTGTTCTCTTTCTGTGCTCTTTATATCATTGCTGCTTAAATTTCTTAATTCTGGGGAAAAGTACTTAAGCAAGAGCTATAGCAACAATTTTTTAAATTCAACAGAACCTATTGCTGCCACCCATTGACAGCAATTTATCATTACAGTTTCTCAGTTCATGCAATATTTAGGTTTATTTACTTCTGTTTTCCAGTTACACCATACTCTTCCACAGGGTGTATACATATACAAATATGTTTTTAAGAATAGGTACTAAATCTCCTTGCGGTTTGCTTCAGTCCTGAAATTATTCGGTAATGGAGGAAGCTCCAGATTGATTAGGTTGTACTTATGTGAATACATGAATGAAATCATTATCACCATCGCAAATACAGAGGAATGGGCAGAATAGAGCAATGCATTAATAGCTTGTTTGGCTTTCAGTATTAATGTATCTCTCTCTGGAAATGGATTTAGAGCAGAGGATTATTTACTATTCTATTATTTGCAGAAACATTTTGAACCAGCCAAAAGAAAAAAAAGATGAATTGTTGTGGGGGGGAGGGGTCATCTCTTTGAACATTCAAAAAAGTGTTGAAAACACTGTTGATAAATATAAGAAAGTGACCCCAACTGTGATAATTGCAACATGCAGGGAACAGTGTGCAGTTCCAATTTCTTCCTTATTTCTCTCAAAAAATCCACTTTTTTCTGTGCTTCTATGTCAAGTACTGCCAAGTGCAACGCATTTCACAGTTGTAGTGCTATCAGTTTCATTTGAAGGATGCTGTTCTGGGGAGGTGGGTGTGACATATCAGGAGAAATCAAGCTGGGAACTCTTCTGCAGGCATCATAAAACTGATCAGATAGTTTTATAACAGAGAAATGTGAGAAAAGAAGATTGTGAAATCTGCTGGAGAACAGACAAAGCATTAAGGAAGCAGCAGGAGGGAGGACAGCTTCTGATTTCTGTTTCTCCAAAAAATGGATGGAAATAATTTATGTAAAACCAGAAGAATCACGTATATTAAAGTATAGGAGTAGAACAGCCATTACTTGAATCTGCATGCTTATACAAGCAGGAAACTATTGCTATAAAAAAACCCCTCATATATAGCAGCAACAGGAATCTTAATTACTAAGAATATTATTAGCATCTCCTTCATGGCCAACAGTTTCAACAACTTTATTTATAAAATCTGATTACAGAGCTAAAACATTTTCTGGGTTTGCATAATCCACTAGATTAAAAATAAGTCAGACAAGAGTTTTAAGTCCATACCAGATAGGAAGCCACAAAAAATAACTATGGTTAACCCTAAACAAGCCTGGCATGTTGAGTGAATTCACCAAAGATGTATCAAATAAATAAATAAATATTTTCCTGTTGGACAAACCCAACCATGTGGAATTTTTGAGGTGGCAAATGCTGGTTTAAACTACCACATCTTCATCTAGCTCTATTTTATTTCACCCAAACAGTGAAAATTGTTACCATAACCAGAACTTGCTGGGATTACATGAGAAGTCTCTATTTATTGTTCTCCATGCACACTTTTTGTGTCAAGTTGATAGCCTTGCCTTTTTTCCACAATAAATGTCTGGCTTCTCAGAATGTATGATTTCTAGTTCTTTCTGGTGAGAATTTGGCCTTGTCAATTCTTGCACTCATCACAAAATATCTCTTTATGATCTATAACTTGGAACTGTATCTTCCTTTGGCATAGTTCTGAATTACTGTTTTATGACATTTATTATTTTAATGGCCTCCCTTGGTTTTGCAGTTCAGCCCCTCTCAGCTATACACTTTTTCAGACTCAAGCTGGTATTTGGATCAATCAATCAGTTATTAATTTAAGAAAAAAGCAAGCAGAATTCCATAATGCACTGAATATTTTGGGAAACAAAACTGTACAAATCTACATTTTATTGTTCCTGGCTGATTTTTCCACCTTTGGAATCTGCTTTTTAAAAAGCTGTACGTGTTCAGTTGAGGATCTGAGCAAGTTCTGAATTTTATCACTAGGGGGCTTTAAAAACGTTAATCATAACATATTTTAGGGCAGGTTTGAGCAATTTATGGATAAAATTTAAACACTCAGCAAGTTTTACTAAGATCTACAAAGCAACACAGGTCACCAATAGGTTATTGGCTATTTAAGATAGGGTTAAATTTAAATGTTAGCAACTCTGTACAAGCCCTACATTTCAAAAGGCATAAGTAATAAGTAATAAACAATACAATTTGGGAACCATTTTTCTAGCATTCAACCATTCAGTGCCAAATCTGAACCAGCTACAAAAAAACTGTAGCTTCCAAGCTGATCCTGAGTTACAGCTCTGATCTGTCCTCACCACCTGATCAGGTAAGATTTGTAAGGGAAGAGTATAGGCTTCTGTTGAGCTTCAAGTGCCCTTTGGGTCACAAAAATTATGTACCCCAATTGTATGGAATCAGGTAAATCAGGAGTAGACAAATTCTGGATGTTTGGGATATGTAGAGGGGAAGCAATGTTATGATGCAAAATGGATGGGTTATGCAATTCACATAGTTTATCTTTTCCTTAAATATTTCTATGGTGATACTACATATTTGATAGGTTCCATGACTCTGCATGTCAGAAAGCAATTTTATTGATTTCCAGAAATTATATTTGGACTCTGAGAAGCACAAAGTCAAGGGTTCAAAGCCTTATGGGCTCTAGGAACTTAGATTGCCTACCTCTGAAATAAACCAAGGATTGATCAACAACCTACTCCTCAATCACCAGTTGAGGGCACCATTGTATCTCAAAGATATGAAACAATAGTGACAATTATGTTTCTACTAATGTTTCTATTATGTAATAAACATAATTTGGCGGGGGTTTCCCATAAAATGTGGGGTGTTTTTCTTCTCCGTGTAATTAATTATGCCCAAAGACCAAGGCATCATCCATCTGCTTCCACTCAAGAACTCTGGTGCCACTCAAGTGATTTTCTTGAAAAATAAAAGCTATTTCCAAAAGTCTGTGGCGTTCAAACAAAGACTATGTGGTTAAATTCATAATGCTGCTCATGGATCTTGGAATATAAATTCCAGCCACAGTAAGTAAACCAAGCAAAACATTATCATTATTCTCATGACAGTATAATATTAAAATAATAAATAGTGATAACATATATATGGGGAACAGAATGACTTGGAGCTTTAGTTATTATGCTAGACAATGTCTAAAAATTTTAACTTTTTTAAAAAAAGGCTGTTTTTGAAGCTTACCTTCATACCTCACTTGTGAGAGTAATCCATTTTTGACTCTCTATAAAAAGCAACAAAATATAAATGCAAACTAAAGCTGTATGCTTGCACTGTTAAAGAATTAAATTACATGATTGTTTTACCTTACCTGCTGCTTCAAACAGCAGCCAGCTTTATAGAATAATTAGTGAATGAACTACACAGCTGTTTCTCTGTGTTAATAAATACATTACAGAGAAAATGGATGCTACTGTATTCCTCATGATCACAATTATATCAGTCATATTATTACAATTTTTAAATACAGGTAGTCCTTGACTTATAACCATATTGGTGCTAGAATTTCCACTAGCAAGCAAGACAGTTGTTAAGTTAATCATGCCGGATTTTACAACCTTTTTGCCATAATTGTTAGGCAAATCACTGCAGTTATTAAGTGAATCATGTGGTCATTAAACAAACTCATCTTCCCTTATTAACTTTGCTTGTAGGAAGCCAGCTAGGAAGGTTGCAAATGATGATCAAATGACCCTGGGATGCTGCTACCATCATAATCACATGCCCATTGCCAAGGGCCTGAATTTTGATCATGTGACTATGGAGATGCTGTGATGGTCAAAAGTGCAAGTGTCAAGAATGAAACTTTGGCAGCTAACTTGCCATTAGAGTAAGGGGGGGAGGTATTGCTTTAGAACGGATTACATGGGGAAACGAAACCTCTACGATTCCACTGAAGACCGTGAGAGCTTGAAATCTTTCCA
>NW_015386969.1:1194900-1198318 GCF_001527695.2 Protobothrops mucrosquamatus
CCATTGCCAAGGGCCTGAATTTTGATCATGTGACTATGGAGATGCTGTGATGGTCAAAAGTGCAAGTGTCAAGAATGAAACTTTGGCAGCTAACTTGCCATTAGAGTAAGGGGGGGAGGTATTGCTTTAGAACGGATTACATGGGGAAACGAAACCTCTACGATTCCACTGAAGACCGTGAGAGCTTGAAATCTTTCCAAGGATACCGCAGCAGGTGTGGAGAGGAAGCAGACGGTTCCCATAACAAAGTGAAATCGTTTATATGGACTATGTGAGAGGGTGGGGTGTGACCGGAGAGATCATTGTTTAATTCTATGATCTGGTGTCTGGGAACCTCAGAGTTAGTTTTGTTTCGACATTAAACATGCTGTGTATTCAATAAACAGTAAGATTTTCAGAAACAGAATGAACCTGGTCTTTTATTTGGAGCTGGATATTGAGAGCAAGGACATGTCATATGTCACTTTTTTTCCAGTGCTGTTATAACTTTAAAGGATCACTAAACAAATGGTTGTATGTTGAGGAGTAGCTGTAATGCCTTTTTTAAATAAAGATTTCATCCTGGTAAATCAGTTGAGTATCCCATCAGCCTGTATAAAAAATACATAGTGATCGCTGCTGTGTTTTTGTCCTAATGTCCTATGCTAATTAAATAAAAATGCCATTTATTTTACCTTTGCATTGGCTTTGAAGATAATTTTTGAAGGACAATTTTTTTCCATGCAATTTTGGCTTTGCATGGTAGTGGTGATTAAAGCTGCAAGTCTTTAGGTGGCTGACAGAAAACAAAATACATTCCATCTTTAATTGCCCACTGGAGCTCTTATCAGGTATACTTCAACTCAGGCCCAAGAAGGCTCAGTTAAGAGAAACAGACTCTTTTCATCTGCACTACCCACTGCAGAATTAAAGCATGAGCTCACAACACACTGGCAGGAATTTCCAAGATTCAGCCATCACTGTGAGCTGGAATCAATCACTTGATGTCCACACCTCGACAGAACCTTCCATTATTCATTTAGTTTTGACAAACAGTTTGAAAAACCATGTATTCCCCACCCCACATGCATAAGACAAGACTGAATAAAACCATTTACATTTCCAACAAAGCCCCAACATTGAGTTATTTCAGTATAATGTAGAAAATTAAAATGGTATCTTATTGCTAATTGCCACCGAAATCCGTAACTGGCAGCAGATATGTCAATGAGGAATTCACTGAGGTCAGGAGATCAAATAGCAACCACCTCCTTGAAACTGAAAAAGCAATTTTCCTCCTATCTGGATGCAGGCTGAAACAAAGAAATTCAACACTACCAATGTAAACACCGCACAGGATTTAGCACACCCCACAATGTGGTGCCCTTCAGGTATGCACAATATGTGGTAATATGTTAGATTACCGTGGCTGCGCAGTGGTTAGAAAGCACTGCTCACTGCCAAGAGTTCGATGCTGATCGGCTCAACGTTGACTCAGCCTTCTGTCCTTCCAACGTCAGTAAAATGAGGACCCACATTGTTGGGGGCAATATGCTGACTCTATAAACCACCTAGAGACAGATGCAAAGCACTATGAAGCGATATATTAGTCTAAGTGCTATTGCTATTCCAGACTCCTGGCAAATAACCAATAAATTTTACAAAAACATAATCTATTAAAATGTAAATAAAATTAATAATAATTTATTAGAGGTCCACAACAACTATTTATTTATTTAATGTATATGGTCACTCATCTCATATACATGACTCTGGAAATCTAAACAATTAAAATAAAAACAAAATAAAATAGTCAACATTGAAAATAACTTTGATAACATAAAAATAACATTGATAAAATTCGATGCTGTCTGAGCCTGATGGTTTCTTGCAGTCATTTCATTATCCAAACTAGTTAACATCATGATATTACCTTGTTTAGTAATGAAACATTTGCAAAAAAAACCACCTAGCCCAGAGAGCACCAAGGACCCCACAGTTCAACCTTGAATTACAAATTTTCTCTTCTATCAGTATTGATGACATTCCCCACTCAAGTCAGCCATGAAAATGGACCACTTCTATTGCCAGGGCACCTGGTTGGATGGCAGATCCAAGATTTTAATGCCTTGCAAAAGACCAGCAAAGTTGGAGCAAGTCTAATCTTGGGGGAGGGGGAAATGATATTTCGACGGTGGGCATTATGGCAGAAAAAGATTCTTCCTGGGTGCTGCCAGATGGCACTCTCTAGTAGACAGGATCCAGAACATACCTCCTCTGTTGAATCTAACAGGATGGTAGACACCAATGAGGAGACGTGGTCTGATAAGTAATCTATAAGTACTCAACAATAAATAATATGTCACAGACCAGCAATATCAGCACACTAATCAAAAGAAACATAGATAACATCATCTCGGTCTCCATGTGCTTCCTGGAAGAACTCCACGTTCAATAACTTTTGAAAGAATAACAGGGAATTAAGTTTGATCTTCAGAGGAAGGCTGATCCAGTGAAGAAGCCCTAGTCATCTGACAGAAGTGAGGAGCCAATTTTACCCCTGCATCAATTGAGTGGATTCCAATTGGAGAGTATCATAAACCCATTGCTAGCCCTCTCCTGAGCATCTGAGCTCAGCTCTGGATGAAATATATAGATGTCTGTCCATGCTATTCCTGGGACTACCCAGTGAGAAGAATGCTGGTGACCTCTACCCCAGTTCTTCCCTTCATCTCTAGCATTTTGCTAGCATGTGATTCTTCATAGGTTGCTAAACTAGAACTCCCAGATTGCTCACCAAGGGCAATCCTGATAGGAATAGAGTTTGAGTTTCAATAAATGGAGGGTCATAAAGTGTGCACTCCTGAGTCAATACTTGACACCAGCTATCTAACTGGAGCTTCCTGGATAAGAAGTTATTAACAGGGTTTTTTTGTTTCAGAGAAACATGGTCCTTCTAAGCTCGATGGAGTTATGCAGTTTTCTACTGGCTCTGATTCCTGACTTGTTGCATTGTCTGAATGCACATTTTAATTCTGCCCTATAGCTTGTTCCTCAATTCTACTTCTTGGCTCACTGTTTTGTCCTGATTAATGATATAATCTAGTGACTCTTGGCTTTTCACTCATCTTTGAGTCTTTTCACATTGAGGAGTTGAAGTGCTAATCATTTATTATCCATAAGGGATGTTTTCTAAATTGAACCACAATCAATTATCTATCAATAATTGTATCAAGTTAGCACTTCAAAAAGAGAAATATCAAAGTAGGCAATAATCAGAACATACGAACCCATCTTTAAAAACACAGATACCAAAATACAGTGAGTCAGAATACCACCAGTAAAAGACAAGTTTCTCAAACTTGGCAGTGTCATGAGCTATTGTTACAAAATATGAAATAGGCCTGACCTTTCTCATCACTTTGATATCACAATTCCA
>NW_015386969.1:1200093-1271254 GCF_001527695.2 Protobothrops mucrosquamatus
AATCAGACTGAACCAACTAGATAAAACACCCTTAGCATTTGTTCTTGAAATTTGCTGTCCCCATTGTCATTCCTTCTACTGTAGCTGTTTCAAGATACTGTGGTTATTTAACTTTCGTCCAAGGTGCTAATAGATTTTAGACACTTATGCGACTATCCTTAGATAGCATTGGAAAAAGGAGAGAAATGCTACTTCAGCACCAGTACATCTAAGGATAATATAAACCTGCCTCACTCATGTGCTGGAAAATGGTAAAGAGGGCAATACTCTGGAGATTTAGCAGAGGAAAATAAGATACGTTGCCAGGGTGTTTTCAACCATTTTAGTTTCAAGTAGAGAAAGGCCCATAGGCCCATACAGCATCAGAACAGAAAAACATTATTTTCAGCTTCTCCTGCCTTGCACTAAAAATGCACATGATCCTTTATGCATTTCAAAAATAGAACAGAGCAAAGGTTTTCCAATTCATTTTAGACGGAGACAAAAATAAACTACTTCACTCTTATTCTGTGAAATTAAATAACCAACATCCAATGAGGTCTAGAGGTTAAGTCACCAGGCTAGAAAACAGGAGGGTATGAGTTCTAGAAGAGATTGGACAACCATTTATCTGAAATGGTATAGTGTTTCCTGCTTGAGCAGGGGATTGGATTAGAAGATCTCAAAGGTCCCTTCCAACTCTGTTATTCTGTTATTAGGTATTATTTCATACTTAATGTCTTAGGTATGAAAGCCACCTGGGTGACTTTGGGACAGTCACTCTCTCAGCCCAATCCACCTCATAGGATTATTGCTATGGAGAAATAGGAAGCAGGAGTAATTATTTATGTTTACTGCTTTGAGTTATATATTTAAAAAGTGGGATAAAAATCTAATAATAATAACACAGTGAAGTTTTGAAGCTGGTAAGTTGCAACTATGCAACTGAATAGATGGTGTTTACTCAGAGATACAGCTGTGATGTGCCATCATTAGTTTGACATTTTTTTATGTTTATTTCAGAACAAAATACAGAAATGTGAATCAGTTTTGCATTAGTAATGAGAACAAATAAGATTAGAAATACACCCAGAACTAAAATATTTGCATTTTCCCCTAAAGATTTCTTTCAATATAATCACAATTGGTTATGTACTATGTAATTATCTCAACCATTCATAAGATAAAGACAGTCATACTGACTGTAAAAAAAATTAACATATTTAGTATGCCAATACTTTGTCTTAACCTGGAAATGGTGTATATATCAGTATCTACATTCTTTTCAGCTTATAATGATGATTTATCTCATTGAAGCATGAAGTTTAATCATACTTCATTCTTATTTAATGAGTAACTCTATATTTCTGAAAGGTTTCAGGAGAGAAGTCTATGATCCTCAAGCCTACAATTATGTACACAGATTATTGTTCTAGCTCTTGAAGAAGCCAACTTATATTCATATTAATTTATATCCATCTTGCTATTTGAAATGCTTGAAATTCCCCAACAATGATTCAGAACCATCCTGATAAAAATGGACATTAAATCTTATGAAAAGACCATGCAGCAAAGGTTGAAAGAAGATTCTTATAGCCTGCTATGCTAAAAAAAACAGATGGAGGAGGGAGGGAGGAAAGAAGGAAGGAAGGAAGGAAGGAAGGAAGGAAGGAAGGAAGGAAGGAAGGAAGGAAGGAAGGAAGGAAAAGAAACAATTAGTAGTTTATTCAAAAAGCATGGGTCAGATTAATTTCAGTAGCAAATGAAAATTAATACTGCAGCATACGTAACTTCATGACATTGAGTAGAAGTATGGAAAATTAAGAATCTGTTGCATCAGACCAAAGGCTGATCAAATCCAGGCTCCAGCATTACATTCTTTCTTTCCTACTAACCAGATTTGAAGAACACTGTAAATAAAACTCTGTTGTGGGTGTTTTAGGAACTGAAAATCCTGAACCTCTGCTACAGATAGTGTGCCTAATTGTTACTGATTTCCTTGTCCCCCATGACTTTGTCTAATCCCCTTTTATTGAGAACAAATTCTATACTTTAACAGCATCATGATATGGATAAAACAACATATCAAGTTAAAATCCAATTAACTCTATTCTGGTTTGTGCAATATATAAAACCAATCATTGCTCCGCAGCTCATAATACACTAAATCAAGAGTCTGCTAACATCTCTTCTGACTGATAATTTTTATCTGTAAGCTTTTGAAAACTTAACTCAGTCTATGAGCCCAACAAATGTGTGGATTGGTTTCTAGAACTGTTGCTGCTAGATGTTGTACCCACACAATGTTAGAATGGATTCTATGTAGAGTTTAATATATACTCATCATAACTGCTCTTTAATGCATGCCTGTATAAGTCTGTTATCATTAGCCAAAAGTGGATAGAAGACAATTGTAACAAATATAGGAATTCTGAGAAATTGAAAATACTACCATCAAAACTAACCATCTCTTACAGTATCTGAGGTTTCATATCTGATGACTCAGCTTAGTCATCATATTATGGGCTTCTCCATACCATAGGCAGTCCTCAAATTACGAGGGACCAGAACCTCTATCACTAACCAAGTCAGTCATTAAGTGAGTCATGCCCAATTTCATGACATTCTTGCCATAGTCATTAAGTGAATACAGTTTTTCCCGTTGTCTTTGCTTGTTTGAAGCCATCTGGGAAGGTTGCAAAGAGTGTTTACATGACTCCAGGAGGCTGCAACTGTTGTTTTATTTACTTCATTTCGCGGATGGCATCAAAAGAGATCATGCAATCATTGATATACAAATTTAGTTTAAATGCAACTGTTGTAAATACACGCCAATTGCCTGAATTTTGATTCTGCAGGGGTGAGAATGCTAGGACAATCATAAGTGCAAATACCATTCATAGGTGTTTTTTTTCCCAAGCTCGGTCATAACTTCGAAAGGGCATTAAATGAATGGTCTTAAATGAAGGACTACTTATACCAAATTATAGCATCCTTTACTTAATGCAAAACTACACCGTCATGCAATTGGCCATTTCTAATAGGTTGGTCCATTAACCTGCCTCCAATGCCTCCCTTCCCAGCTACTGCTAGTCAGTTTGCCTCCTTCCAAAATAATAGCTAAGAAAAGCCTAACAAATTTTCCACACCTTGAAGCTTCCCCTCAAAATAAAGGGGTGAAATATTATTTTAACACCAACCCAGGTAGAGATGACTGTAGTCTATCTCACTCCTGGAAGGATGAAAGCAGCATCATATAGGCAAAGCAGAACCTTGCCAGTATATATTTTTGCTATTGTTAGGTGTAAATGGAGATAAAGTCTTAGTGACAAAAATGTTTCATAAACTTCCTGTTTCTCTTACATTTAGGATATTAAGGCTGAGAAGTTTAATTCAACAGTGGGTCAGAATCATCTATAGAATGGCAATTGCTAAAGGCACTCTTTGTGGACTATAATCCTGCTATGTTATTTCTCCAAACTAATACAGTATTGAAACAGCAACTGAAAAAGATACGGTTGGTTGAAATATAAACTTTTGAGAGCACAATTGCTTCCATTTCAAGCTGATTTGGGGTTGTCTTATTGTAAATAAGGGAGGGCCCACACTAATACATGAAAAAGGGCTATTTTAAAAAGCTCAGCCTGAAATATTTAGAGGCAACACCCAGTCATTTTGAAAGAAATATAATGGAAAATCTCCTCCAGCCCATGGCCAGCAGCATTTAAATTGTGGGCTGGAATTCATCTGGGAAAATTCTGAATGAATCCTAGGTAGTATCAGTATTTGCTCTTCCATGACCAAAGGAAATATAAACATTAAACCATTAAGGAAATTGCTGTTGGAACTGGAACAGCTGTTAGGGTATATATTCATGGGACACAAAAGAAAGTTTGGAACAGTTCAGTCAGTGAAGAGTATAATTTAGTTGCCATTCAAGGGAGAAAAAAGGCTGAGTTCACACAACAAAACACCATTTTTCTTCAAACAAATTTAATACATGGTCAATAATGCCAAATACAATTTCTTTTTACTGTATTTGCCTTTGCTGTTCCAGAAATTATTGTGATATTTGTATATATCCCTCCTAGGGAAACCACAGCAGCAATTTTAGTCCCATACCAGTGCTGTGAAGTTGGGGTCAAAATGCCATAAGCGAGTTTCTAAAACACATTAAATTATAATTTGTTTATGATTTGTTGAATAGCAATAGCAATAACATTTAAGCTTATACACTGCCCCATAGCACCTTACAGCACTCTCTGGGAGGTTTACAATATAGAAGCATTATTTGCATATTGCCCCCAACAATCTGGGTCCTCATTTTACTGACCTCGGAAGGATAGAAGGCTGAGTCAACCTTGAGCCTCGTCAGGATCGAACTCCTGACTACGGTCAGAGTTTGCTGCAATACTGCACTTTAACCACTGTGCCATCAGGGCATAATGAGTAATGAATAATAATGAACGATTCAATCTACTAGAATAACATGTTAAACTAAATAAATGCAATTATGGCTTAGTGTAGTGTTTCTCAAACTTTCCACTATTATGGACCACTAAATAAATATTTATAAAACATAGGGACCCCCAATTAAACAAACACATACAACTTTTCTACATTCTTTTAAGAACATGGGTGTTCTCTTTAGTCAATAGGATACTATAATGATCATTGCATTTGTGAATGCCTTCTCATCTCTTGATTTTTAAAGGCCTTTTTAACACCTCTCCCCAAAAGTATTCAAAATTGTTTATTTATCACTTCAATTATTTTACATATCCTATAAAGTAATATCACTCAGCACAACCTCACAAGTTAAGAATTGCCCTTCAGTAGAAGCTTCTTGAATGCCAAGAGATGAGGGTGAGTGAATCTCCAGTTTAATGAAATCCCATGATTATCTATTCGCCATCCCATTTCCTATTTTCATTTTTTTTCCTGGATTATTAATTTGAGATCACGGTTCCAATTAGCACTTAGATTATGCAGACTTCCAATCAGTATTTGCACCTGAGATCAGTTCACCCATTTCAGCTTTCTGAATTTTAGTACTCACGTTGCTATTTTTTTTATCCCTTGTACATGTCAATGTACAGTTTTCAGCCACAATTTCATTGTTGTGAACCAGTTGATTGTTGGGTTACCCAGGAATGTAGGAACTGTGGCAACAGAAGTCTTACTAGCTGAGTATAATTGACTCAGAAAGACAGGGCTGAGACAATAAATATGCAGAGACTCCAGTGGATCATCTGTTGAATTTGTGGACCTCTGTACTTTTAATGTTTAGCCCTCAACCTTGGCTACTTTAAGATGATGGACTTCAACCCAGAATTCCCCAGAAAGCATGGTTGGCTGAGGAACTCTTGAAGTTCACCCATCTTAAAGGTATCAAAATTGAGAAACACTAGTCTAAATCAATTAAAAAAATGAAACAGGCAGACATGAGGCAGATTTATACAAGTGTTTTATCTCATAACTGTGACAATTATCTCTTTTACATGGTGTATAACATATATCTCAGCTTATTTTCTCATGCTATTTTTCTGCAAGAACTCTTCATTTTTTCCCTCTATGATTTTAAGATGATTTGGGGGAGGGCAGGAGGGTGAAACAATTTCTATATGCCACAAGTTACTTTACAAAAAGGGAAAATCAAGTTGAGAAGTTTTCTATTTGCATTGTGAAACTGACTAAAGAACTGTGAAATTAAGAAATTGGATTCTCTGACAAAATTAGGTCATGAGGGTGATATAAAACAGGGGAGGGGAGGATTTTCAATCTCTGTTTTTCCCCAAGGGAATAGCAAGAAATATAATTAAAAATACTCTTTAACAAATGCATAGGAGTGATAATTCAAAATTGTGCTTATTCGCAGAAATAACGTAAAACAAACCCAATTAACAAACCTGGTTTCACTGGGCTTACATAATACAGAGAACTCTAATCTAACTACAAGTCCTGGGTTCCCATAATTGAACAGGCTAAAAAGTGGTTATGATTCATCGTATCATGCAAACACAGATACAGCAATATACATTTTCTCTTTTTCTAAGCAGGGGCATCAGAGAAAAACAACTAAAATTTATTTCCTCATTTTATAAGTTTCCTCCTAAGAGCATTTACAAATATCAACTTTGGTTTGATAGAACTTCAGCTAATAATAGAGACAGGTTATTGTGGGAGAAGGATTTCAACATTTTAATGGCAATCACAATAACACCCACATCATCTGATAGATTATGACACATGCATACACCCATACCCTGAAGCTAGATTGAACTATAACTGGGAGCATTATTTTGATGAGGCAATACTGTTTAATAATTAATAATTAATCCAGTGCTTCATCTGCACCATTATATAGTTTACGTCACGTTTAAATGCTCATTCTCTTAAAACATAAGGTCCCACTTTTAAATACTGTATGTTCATTTATAAAATAATTTATACTCTGCTCTCAAAAGAGGCCTCCATTGTTACAAAATACACACAGAATAATAAAATAACAGAGTTGGAAGAGACATTGGAGGTCGTCTAGTCCAGCCCCATGCTCAGGCAGGAGACCCTATACCATTTTAGACAAATGGTTGTTCAATCTCTTCTTTAAAACCTCCAGTGTTGGAGCACCCACAACTTCTGGAGGCAAGTCATTTCACTGATTAATTGTTCTAACTATCAGGAAATTTCTCCTTGGTTCAAGTTTGGTTCTCTCCTTGATTACTTTCCATCCATTGCTTCTTGTTCTGTCTTCAGATGCTTTGGAGAATAGGTTGACCCCCCCTCTCCTTTGTGGCAGCCCCTTAGATATTGGAACACTGCTATCATGTCACTCCAGTCCTTCTTTTCATTAAACATACCCAACCATATGTTTTAGCCTTTAGTTACTAATTTCAGTTATTATTTCCAAATGTAATTTTTGAAGGTAATGTTCAATTACTCAGGCTGCAAAGAATTGTGGCTAAACTGTTACATAGGTTTTCATAACCTATAGGCTACTTTAGAAGATCTGACCATTGCTATCATGTCACCTCACAGACAATCCAAATAAATAAGCTGTAAACAGCAAGAAGTATTAAAACGAATCGATAAAACTGATACACAAGAAATAAAAAGCAAAATTCTCCTAGTTTCAGCTAAGTTTCAGCTCCTCAGATACTCTTAACAAAAGATGGACTGGTTCTGGAGCCGATACTAACATTATTTTTTTTAATGAAATAAAATGAAAGTTAAGTTAAATTTAAGTCACAATTACAAAGTCACTTAGTGCCACAATTAAAATTGGAATGTTTCCTGGTTTAATGAAAATCTGATGCTGTTCTCCCATTTGAAGAGCTTTCCAAGGATAACAGTTGCTTTATTAAAATATATATTCATAATCTCTACATGAACCAAAGCTAAATTATATACCCAAGGTTCACTTCAACAGACAGTACACAATGTCTAAACATCTGTGGCTTTGAAACAAAAGGGTATAAAAATGCATCTGATTTTAAAACTGGAAATGCTACATAGGACTGGACTGGATGGAAGGAGCTGATCTTTTAAAAATTACGATCTGCAGAGGATTGGATATTTGGCAGAACTAGAAAAAAACACATAATAATCTAAAAGTCTAGCCAGGTTTTTAGTCTCCAATAATCCAAGACAGAGCTGTTCTCAGAGCCTTGGCCTCTAGCAGAAATGTAAGAAGAATGTATGAAAGAAACAATCTTAAAAAGATAGTGTAAGGAATAAAGTTATTTTAAGTACAACAAAGCGAACTCTCAAATGTTGTCCACAGCATATCTAGAATTGGTGCATTAGCTTCACTGGTTGACTGATTAATTCTTTTGACATATAACCAATTCAGTTTCATAGATCTTCATGTTGAAATATTAGAAACATTCACTGGAAAAGAATGAACAGTATTTCTATAGTTATGGGAGAGACTCTTTGTATTTATGAACATGGTGATAAAATGAATTGTCCTTTATTTCACAGAGTAACATTCATAAGAGATTACTAAAAATTTAACTAAACATTATTGATTACTTTTTCATACTAGTTCACTTTAAGGTTGAGTTCACATACTGAATTATTCCAAAGACTGTTTTGCACAGTTAAGCCTTCATTTGCTTAATCATAATTTATTCATAAATCACAGATATAGATTGAATTAGTTTCACCAAGCAAAAACTCAGGCCTGATCTGTTTGTTTTGGTTACCAGATTGCCTGAATCCAATGCGTGCATCACATTGAGCCTGTTACATTCTAAACTGGCTAATAATATTGGCCCAGCTGGACACCTACTTCAAATCAGGAAATTACATAGAGAACTTTACTCTTTTGACTTCTCTGAGAAATACTGAAAGTACAATACAATCTTGATTCAGACAGGGTTAAGATACAGGTTGTTAGTTTTTGTGTGATTGTGTGATTGTGAACTGTGACTTTGAAACAACAGTTAATAGTTAAACCTAGCCATTTGTGATTTAATAATGCATCATTAAATTAGGGCTTACACAATGCATGAATTAGGCTACTGCAGATACTGAACTAAATGGTTCACTGTTCCAACCTGTAACTCAGATCCAACTTATCAAATTGGTTCACACATTGCACTAAGCCGTATTTGGATCAACCATGGTTTAATAAAAGCTACAGTTTATAAAATTGTAACTTTTATTATCACAATCAAAAAAATCACTTTATGATATGTGAACCCAGTGACAGTATTGAATTTCATTTGCAATCCATTTTCGCATATTGCATTCTCTTTGAAGTCAGTCAGAAAATAGCAATGGACAGATCTTTTAAAGTAGCCTATAGGATCTGAAAACCTATGTAATAGTTCAGCCACAATCTGCTTTCACATTCTTTGCAGTCTGAGTAAGTTCTTGGTCATTACCAGAAACCTTCAAAAATTACATTTGGAAATAGTAACTGAAATTAGTATTGAAGGCTAAAACATATAAAGAATGGTTGGGAATGGGTATGTGTAGTTTAATGAAAAGAAAGACTGGGGTGACATGATAGCAGTGTTCCAAATCTAAGGGGCTGCCACAAAAAAGAGGGGTTCAAGCTATTCTCTGAGGGCGGGACAAGAAAAAGTGGATAGAAACTAATCAAGGAGAGAACCAACCTAGAACTTTTTTTACCATTAATAGTGCATACTTACAGACAAAATGAATTAGAATTGCAAAATGAATTAGAAACAGATCTGTTTGCATGAGTGTTCTTCCCCCCACCAATGAATTAGGTACAGATTTGGGGTTTTTTCGGTTTTTTTCTTTTTCTCTCTGCATATTTATAAGGATTTATAAGGATTACAGTCTTTATTAACTAAATAATCATGAATGAATTGAATATAATATAATGAATGTTCCTGAGAAAACTGAGTGACCATTTTAAAATCACTGGAAGATTTTAAACCTTCACTGCCCTAGACCGTAAATTTTATTGCCCTGATAGTAAATTTTATTGCCCTGGGATGCTGCAATTATCACTCTTTTGTGGATTATAAATGATCAGAGACTGCAATATTCTTACAATATTTTTCAGTTTTTAAACATTTTAAATATCTTTGTGGATTTTTGTGAACTATCTTTATATAATTCTTATACTATATATGCCTTCAGAAGTTGTGGGTGCTTCATCACTGGAGGTTTTTAAGAAGAGACTGGACAGTCACTTGTCTGAAATGATATAGGGACTCCTGATTGAGCAGAGTCCTTTCCAACTCTGTTATTCTGTTATTACCATCATGTATTAGAATCAGTCAGCTGGCAAATCAAAGTGTGAAGTGCCATGTGTTAACATTTCAAGGCTTCACCCAAATGATCTTCTATAGGCAATAAGCTAAAGATTTTCTCTATATCTACAAAATTATTTTTTAACTTATTCAGATTTACATGGGAGTATTTCAATCAGCCTTAATAAGGATGATGTGTAGGTAAGCATACTGTATCTAGGAGACATGCTGTAAAAAAGAATTAACATATATTTTATATTTAGTATTTAGTCCTATATATGTGTAATCAAAAGCAGGTCTCAGTTTAACAAGACTTTTTCTGAGCAACTGGCACCAGGCTGCAATCTTCTTTCACAAATGCTTGTTTATGGAAAACAGAAAAATACAGCTTCCTTCTTTACAAAAAAATCTGAGCACCTTTTAATACTTCAAAATGATTTAAAGGTTGAACATGTTACATTTTGGCATTAGGATAAAAACAAAAAAAACAACCTCCCCATCTGAGCCTGAACAGCTCCATGAAAACAGAACATTCCTTTCTTTGGGGGCAGTGGAAAAAAAAATCTGTGTTGAGTCTGACTCATGGATTTTTTCACAGCTTGTGACTGTAATCACTATCGAAGCCAGTGCTCTTTCTAGGATCAGAAGGCTTGTCCATTTCTCTTCTATATGAAACTAAGCAGTCTGTCTTTTTTTCTCTGCCTTTCCCCTATTGTTGTGATGTAATCGAATGGTGTTATAAATACTTTTTCACCAGTTTGGATCCACCCATTCCACATGATGACTGTACCTTGCTGACTTCAAGAAAGCTTCTGGACACACCCTTCTTATCAGAAACTCCAACCATTTCAGGAATGTAAGAGGATAATTCAACTTCCTTCATAGAAACCCAATAAACCTCTAGTAATAAAACTACACATGTAGGATTGGTTTAACCACTCAAAGCTCGACAGCTTAGCTTGTCTAGCTCAGAAGCTGGTAGGATCACCCACTGGACAAAACCTCCCCAGAAACTTGTGACATTCTTCATATTGCAGTGTAATTCTGTAGTAGAAATAGAAAAAAAAATCTGAAACTGTCTTTTCTTATACATTCTGGAAATCTGAAAATGAAATTAAAACTTTAGTCCCTTTTTTCTTAAGTATCCAACATTTAAAGAGAGCAGGTGATTTCCACAAAGCAAAAACGGGTAATCACAAAGCAGTTGAGCTGAAGTATTTTGAACCATATGTATACTGTACATACCGAATCCCAAATGCAGATAATCATTATTTATTATGAAATTTATTTAAATACGGGTATACTCAAAAATAGATCCCTTTTAATTCTATAAAGCAACTTACTCAACAGTCTGGCTATAAATAATCACAGCTCTTTACTTTTTTAAAAAAGCATAATTTCCAATTATTGCCCAACAATGTGAATAAATTTGTTATTTTTATTCCATCTTTCAAAAAGATCACCAGAAATTCATTTGTTTTCTTCATATGAGAGACAGTGACAATGTATACACATTTGGCCATGTGAAAAAGAATTTTAACTACACAATTCATTGCACTTAACTCAAACATTTATTCCTTTTATATGTCAAGTTGCAATCTTCCATAAGCCATGGCCCATCAACTGAGGGGTTCATGAATATAGACCAGGGATGTCAAACTGCTGGCCCACGGGCCGGATGTGTCATGCTGAAACCGCACCCATCCCATTGCCAGCAATGAAAAAAAAGTCACGATATATCACGTCATGTCACGTGATGAGTTTGACATCCCTGATATAGACCTTCAGTGATCATTATGCTTTTGGTCAATTAAGACTTTTATATAATGCTTTTTCACAAGACAGTGTAGATCAGCTTACCAACATTACTCATAGTCATGCCACTTGCAATATACTTCGCCAACAGGAAGTACTGTACTAATGAGTTTGGGCACATTTTAACAGTATACAAATGCAGCCAAAGTTCAGCTTTACCCCAAGCACATTCACTCTATTCTATGCAAACCAACTACCTCTTACTTAGAGACTATTTTGCAAGCCAGCATAAGTTTACCACATTCAAGTTCTTTCTTCTTACTTTTAAGAAAATAGTCCTCACTCCCCAAAATTACACTGAAGTAAACTTGTTAGCCATTAAGTCTACATTTTCTTTTAGAGGGGTAATTCTTGTCTCTGCAGATGTGGGTGTACTCATTCACCATGTGAAACCATCAACCAGGGGAGGAGTATAAATAAACAAGAAACCTCTAAACTAAAAGGATAAACTAAAAGATATAATAAAACTTCTGTATACTTGCCATAACAGGTGAAAATTTATTAATACTACAATGACTTCACAAGGGTCCATGAAAGGAAGCCCTTTTTCATTTTTTAAAGCTTTAATCTGGTATAATTCATTGCAGTAGAATATGGACTAAATACTGGACCCTTTAATTGCTATATTGAACCCTTTAATTCAGTGATGGCAAACCGTTTAGACAAGGAGTGGCCAAAAAACGCCCCTCCCCCACTCGCTCTGCCCCCTGCCCTGCCTGCCCACAGGGCCACCTACTGCTTCCATGACCCGCCGCAGTTCGCCCAGGTGGCCTTGCAGCACCATGGCAGCCAAGCCCTCTACCAGCATCCCGCAGTATCATCTGTGATGGGGTGCGAGGGCGGAGTCTTGTCCCTGCTGCCCGTCTGCCATGTCCTTGGCTGCGCTGCCCTGTGTGGACCACGCCCGGGGGCAACTCTCCTCTGGGGGGGTGCTGGTGAGGAGGGGGCCGCGGGGGAAGGCGGGGCTGCGGCAACGGTGCACGTGTCCACAGAGAGGGCTCTGAGTGCCACCTCTGATACCCATGCCATAGGTTCGCCACCACAGCTTTAATTGATTCATACCCTAGTACTAACTGTATCACTTTGTTGAATGAATATATTTTTATATAGTCAAAAAATGCCTTTTTAAAAATAAAATGTATATTGCATAATCATCAAGCACAGCTAGATGCAGGGATCCAAATCCAAAGGAATATTAATGCAATAAGATAAAATAGTTTATTATTAAAAAATTAAATTATTCAAAATTAAGATATAAAAGATATTTCTAGATTAGTAGGCACTTACATTTTTCCTGGTCCTGAGATTGTTTTAGGTACAACTGAAAAATTTTAAACCAGCATATTAGAATATTATAAGCTATGTATACTAAATATTACATTATCTTAGTGTTTGCAATTTTAGTTCACAGCCATTTTGGAATTAATGAATTTTAGATCTTTAATATCATTTTGCATTTTAACCTGATCAATTTTATGCCTTCTGCAATGCTCTGCCTAATTCAGATATTTTGAAATCTGAAAAGCTTATATGTTCGCCAGGTATGATACCCAATGCACAGTATGTAAATATTCATAGATCTTACAACAGCCTGAATTTGCAAAAAATATCTTTTACTATGAGCAAACATGCAGTAGTTTGTCCCCATAATTCATCATTTAGCCAGCGATATTTTTCCACAACCCTCCTGTTCCTCTATAAATCTTTTATATGATCTCCTGGCATTTCTGGTCCTTTTTAATTAAACAATGCTTTGCCATGGCTTATCTTCTTTCCACAGCACAATGTGGAAGGCACGATGATTTTTCTCTTTTGCGTTGATTGGGGGCCTTTTTCAGGCAAAATACGATTGTCTGAATCTTTCACCTGGATTTTCACATCACCCTTGCTAAAATGCAGTGAAGCATGATGATAAATTGGGCCAATTGTGTTTATTCAATCCACCTCATCCATACAACTACTGCATGGCTGAACACAACAGGGGTTCCAGATCCTGAGTCTGCATCCTAATGTCCATCCTGTCTGTCTTCTCCCTGATCAGGATCAGCCTATGGGCCTCTTTAGGATCAAAGCTTCTGGACTGACATTCCTTCAGCTAAGAAGTTCCTCGGGAGCTGTTGTGGAATAAAACGAAAGGGAAAAATCCTGTATTTCTTGCTGGGGGGGAAAAAAGGCACGGTACAAAAAGAGGAATTACACAGAGAAGGCTTCTTGTTCTGAAACTTGCGCTTCCACCTGCAACCCCCACCTGCGGACAGAATTTCCCGATCTCTTTCCCCCAATTAATTGTCTATGGCGTGAACCAAACGCGCATGCGCCCTCCTCTAATCCATCTTTGGAATCCAGGCCAGCAGGTATTTCACCTTTTTTGCCGGGCGCAAGCGCACTGGCCCGTCCCCACTGGCCCTGCTCTAGCAGGTGTATCGCCTCTTTCCTCTTTCTCCCGCAGAAGCAAGCGCGCAGGCGCGTTAGAGCTCGCAGGTGCGGTGGGGCTGTCCCTCCCGGCGCATGCGTGCCCTGCTCACCGTCTCACCCCATCCCGATTCCCCTCCCTGGAGGTGCAGGTGCCAGCGCTAGGCAGCTCGGCCGGCAGACGCACGCACGCACCCACGTACGCACGCACGCCCCCTCTGCTTTAGCTCCCGGGCAGGCGAGCTTGCGTCTGCTATTCCGCAGAGCCCGCAGAGCCAGGCGGGAGGCGGCGGGTTTAGCGGAAGGCGGCCGAGCAGCGAGCCGCTGCTGCTCTCCCCCTTCGCCTCGCCGACCCGACCTTCGAGTTCCCGCGCGGCATGAACCGGGTCCAACGAGGTGGAGGAAGCAGTGGTAGCGGCCTCGGCACTATGGAAGTGAAGAGCAAGGTGGGTGGCGTCCGCGAAGCAGAGTGGGAAGCTGGATAGGCTTCCTCGTGTGTGGCTTCAGTGGCTGGGAGAGGGAGGAAAATCCCCCCCCCCAAAAAAGTCCGATTTTTTAAAAAATTGTAGTTAAAGGAGGGAAGACAACATTGCTAAGGGAGGCGGCTGTCTTGTTTCGGGGCGAGAAAGGGTTTCGTTTAATTAAGGATTGGCTTTTATTACCCCTTCGCAGCAGAGGGTGAATGTGTTCCTGACCATGTAGAGAGGGCATTTCTGTTGAGGACTTAATAATCCCATCCACCTATTTGGCGCTCGCATTGTACCTGCTGTAGGGTGTAGGGAAATAGTTTCGATCAGAGGTGGTGACTACAGTTCACCGTCAACCTTGAATTACGACCTTTTTCTTTAAAAAAAAAATCCGATAGGATTAGGATGTGATTATATACTAAGAAGAAACAACATTCCGTGTGTGTTACCTTTGTGGATTGATGATGAATTGCCCACCCCAAACAAACTTATCTCATTTTTTTGTCACTAAAACCTACCCCTACCCTCCCTCCTTCTTATGACATGTTAGGTGACATTCATATGGGATTAAGTGTCAGCTGGAAGGTGAGTTGAACTAGGTAGTAATTTTGTCCCCAGAATCCTGCTTCATTAAAAATGTACTTTAAATGAGTAGGTGCAACAATTGCACTATAGGAATTCACTAGAAGATGACTTAACTCTTCTGAGTTAAGTATTAACCATTTTGTTTTGTACAGGAAAATGCTAGAATTCCCTGTTGCCTTTATAATCTATGTGTTTGTAAAGATACAGTAAGAAGCCTTAAAGGGAATATGGATGATTATAGAAGTAGGAGATGTTGGCCAATATTCATGATTGGTATAAACTAATAGGGTGTGGTTATGTGTAGGCATTACCTCTTTGCCACAGTTTGCGTTCCGCTCTACACACAGCATATTTGTTCCTTGCTGTAATAACTAGTTTTGCCCAGACAGAAGAATCTCAGAAATTGTATTAGAATTCTGTTCTTTTGCTATTTGTGGGAGAAGTATTCTTGTTTTTTATCAAGTATCTGTCTTACCTGAGGAAGCAGTGATTAGTCACCATATCCATTTCCAGGCATAGCCGTTAATCCACAGATTCTGCAGTGTGCCATACAACCTTAGATGACATTTAAAAGATGTTATGTACTACATTATTTAGAAGTTGTCCTCAATATCTTTATATATTTTTTAGCTTAAACATTTTTAATCTGGTTGCAGATCAGATCACATTTTAAGAACTTGTAAAATCTCTTATGAACAGGGTGTAGGGGATGCCATTTTGAGCCTTCTGTTTCCTTTAGCCATGTAAATTTAAGTATACCCTTGACATTGCTCACCAGGATACCATAAGCATTTTTGAAATTGTGCACACCTAGGTGCTTGTGTTCTGATATTAAAAGTTAACAAAACTGATGTAATAATACAATTTTACAGTGGATTATTTTTGAAAAAAACATAGACTAATTTCCATTTTAGGGGATTTTGGAATATTCAGAGGCCCTGAATATGCTAATTGTATCTGTACAAAATATGTACCCTGAGGTGATTTCTAAACTTCTGTGTTCTTGTACACACCCAAGTACATTATACTTTTCTATAGATTAAGCTGCTCTTTTTATTATTTGTGTAGTCATGCCACAAATTAAAGAGGTACGCTGTGATACACATGACATTTTGAGTAACAGGATGTGTCATACTATAGTCTGACTAGGAGAGAACATTTTATCATTCATTTACTTTTGTGTTAACTATTAGTAGATATGGTGAAGGGTTTTGGCATTGTTCTTTATTAAGAGGAAAAACTATGTTTTGACAGTAATTGCTATGAGTTATAGCTTAAATCCTTTTATTGATGATAGCTAAAATTTTAGATAAGCAACAAATGTGTTCCTTAAAAACCATTTACCTGGCCTCCAGGGTTTTAGATTTAATGTGAAATACAATCTGCATATTCTTGTTTCCCTATTTATGTAGCGAGGTTTACCACTCCTTTAAAATATTAATGTATTCCTAATCTAAGTTCTCTGTACTGTATTTCCTATTTTTTTAACTTTCTTTTTACTAAGACAATTTGCTTGCAATGGTCACCATATCGCAATAATATGTAGATTTTACAGATTGGCTGCGCTTCTAAACTGCAAGTTCCAAAGCTTTCTGAAAATGAAGGTATAACTGTAGTTCCTAGTTGTATCTGAGTAACAATATTTTTGCCACTTGATACAATGTATTGCCACTTTTCATGTTTCTTTTGAACATGTACTGTTGCATACAGAAAGCAGGGCATGAAATCAATCTTTCCTAAAGCTCTAATGTTTATTTCTTTAATTATGAATAACAAAAGCTAATGAGTATAAAATGTTTATTTATCTTTTCCTCATAACTATACATCTGTTAGTGATCTGTAGTGAAACGATGAAAATAAGTGGGAAATATTTATAGAATCATGTAAAAGGACCATAAAGCAGAGAACTAGGGTTTTTTTTGCACATGCATACATTGAATTTTGTAGTAAAAATTACAGTCTAAGAATCCAAATCAGAAAAAAACTGACTGGCACCAGTCAGGGGGAATATGTTCCATCCATGTTATATTCCTGTGTAACAAATACCATTGTTTCATGACTGCATCTTCAACACTACTTGCATTTTGAGAAGATATCTAGCACTACAAATATTTTTATACTTACAAAGTTAATTTGGGAAACTGAACAATCCTGAAGGTGTGGGACAGACTTAAGACAACCTTTTATCCTGAACAAGAATGGAGCCTGGAGATTATCATATTTTTTCCCTTTCATCTTTCATCTGATCCTTGATCTTTTAACTATGGCATGATGATGTGGTCAGGAGAAGAGATTTTTTTTAATCTCTATTACCCTCTTAAGTATACATCTGTTTATGATCTGTAATGAAGCTTAATAAAAATAGATGGGAAAATAATAATAGAATAAAGTAAAAAAAATTAAAACAAAAAAAATATGTGGGTAAATTATTTTATAAATAAAAGAAATACACAAACAAATAAGACATCATGGAGGGAAATGTAATGGCGTGCAAGAAGAAAATGAATAAGCTAAGGAAGCAATCTTCGAAAGCACTCTAACGAAGATGGAAGAGTAATAATAAATGCAGGCTTAGTTTTCTTTACTTAAAAAAAAAACAAATTTTCAGCCCTGTGGAAAATGTATCAAATCTCAAACAAGTGAACTATGGAAAACCAATATGGTGTCTGATCTAGTTTTTAGTTCTTTATGAGCATGGAAGCTCCCTGGATGACTTTGCATCGGTCACTTTCTCTTAATCCACTTTTTATATAATGCAATGTTATTGTTTTTATAGGACAAAAATAGGTCTTTTCTGGTACTTAGATATAAGCACACAGTGAATAAAAATACTAATACTGAACAAGATTGGCTTGGCTTGGCTTGGATCATGGAAAAGTAAGGGAACAAAGCATAAAGGTTGCAGAGTAAATATTTGGAAACAGCCTATAATTCTACCAATGTGACAGAAGTTACTTATGCAGTTTTTTAAAATGTAGATATACAAGTATGACAACATAACACAACATCTGTTTTGTTTGATTATTGTATAATATAAACTTAATAGACTGTATAGGATTTTATTTATTGACTGATTTAGAAAATGTATATAGTTGTCTACTTAGTCACAGCAACTCTAGATGGCTTATAAACAAAGATGTTTACAAGAATGCAAGATGGTTTGAAATTAAGCCCATTTATTTAAATGCTTTACAAGCCAAGGTGGAGTATTGAGGTGGTTCTCTTGCAGTCTAGTCAACCTCATAGGATTGTTGTGAAAAATAGAAGGCGGGAGGTATTCTAGGTTATACAAATAAAGCTGAGATATAAATCTAGTAAAAAGACTTAACAGGAATGATTTTTTATTTCTTTGATCAAATCATCCATATGTGATAACTGTTTTCACAACTAGTTCTAAGTTCAGATTTTATCATTGTATTATTGACTGCTAAAATTATGAACCCTATCCTTTCCTGAATTAGGAAGCGCCATTCCCAGTTGCTAATGCCTTGATCATCTCAATTGCAATGTGGTCTACACTGGGCTGCCTTTGAAGAGCACTTAGAAGCTACAATTGACCCAGCATGTAGTGATGCAGACAGTATGCCTGTGTTGCACCATTGCTCTGCAAGCTGCGCTGGTCCCCCAAATAGACTTCAAGGTGACAATTACCACCTATAAAGACCTTCATGAGGCAGGGCTATTTGTGGGACTCCTTATCTGATTATCTCTGCCTATCCCACTAACTCTGGCAAGGTAGGCGTGTTCCAGGTCCCATCTGTTAAGCAATACCAACTGGTGGGATCAAGAAGCTTGCCTTCGCTGTTATTGTGCCTGTCCTTTGGAACACCATGTCCCTTAAGATTCACTTGACCATAAACCTGCTGACATTGTGTATATCTTTGTAAACCTGGATGTTGTCTTGAACGTCTGGGGGGTCTGTAAATTGATTGAACCTATCTGTGACTATGTAAAATGGTCTTGTAAAATCAAGGGGGTCAGGAATCTCTTGAAGATTAAGGTGAAATCTCCAGCCGCAAGTCTGCATGTAAGCCTCTGTAAAATTTAAGTCAAATTCAGACCTCAGCGATGTTGGAAATGTATCAAGTTTCTTAAAAATTTAGGCCAAGCAAGTTGAAATGATGAAAAGTAAATTCACGTACACTTGAACTTCAGTTTAAAAACTGTTCAAACATGCATGTACATACAGTAGATTTCCTAGTGTATTTATTTCCAGTAAATAATATTTGCTGTTGCTTTGGCTCATTAGTAATTTCTTTTAGACTTCTGTAGGTGTAGGGGCAGTTGCTTGTTTCTCTGCATTTTGACTACTTTGGTTTTAAAGGTTTTGCATGTTTATCTTGACATTTTTTAAAACATTGTTAGCAGAACTGGAAAAGCGTCTTCATCTTTAGGCGTTGTCTATTGATTGATTGGATTCAAATGTAGAAAATATCATTTGAATCTTTTCTCCATTGCTATTTCTGTCAGAGGCATTGTGAGATTGTACAGAGTGCAGCATATTGGAATATCCACAGGTGCAACTATTGGACAAGGAAACTTATAAATTCCTCTTCTACTTGCACATCTAATATACAGGCTTAAATAATTATGTAAGTGACATGCATGAACCAAAAAAATCTAGCATCCTGTCCATTCAGGTGTAAAATGCTTCTACCACATTCCTTATTAAATGATAGCCTCCAAAGCTAGGAAGGTAATGATTTAGAAGGATGTAGAGAAGTACTTTGGTATTTCCTTTCAAAATAAATTTTAGATTATGAAGTGAGTGAGCAAGAACATGGAGCATAACAGAAGAGCATATAGAATTCAATTGTAGTGGAACCTGAAAAGGGGAAATGGTTTAAGAGATTTACTGTGTAATCTTGTGCATACTTACTGAATAGCCAGATTGTGTTGGATAGAGAACACATTTGTTGGAAAGAGAAATTTACAAGTGTATAGATCCATTTGTTTGCTGTGCCGTAATTACTGTTGTTCAAGTTACTGAATATTATATGCCAAATCATGTATGAATGACAAGAATCTTGGGAATAGTGAGAATGGGGAAGACCAGTAGCTTGACATTTATTTATTTAAGAAAATTTATATGACCACCTAACTCATTCTCAGTGATTTGGCAGTTTACAAAAATAAAAACCCTATATAAAAACAATAAAAAGCAATAACCTCACCCCCACCTGCTGGCAATAACAATCAATCAAATAAGCCACTTGATGAGCTCCATCCCACTCTAGGTTCCCCAGGTCTGTTGGCAAAACCAGGTCTTCAGGGACTTGTGAAAGAATGTTACAATGGGGACCAAACATATCTTCATGGGGATGATGTTCCACAGAGAGGGAGCCACCATGGAAAAGGCCCTTCTTCTTGGTCCTGCTGGATGTACTTCCTCCCTCTGGAATATAATGTGGGAACAGTTGCCCTGTTTTGCCATGCTTGATTGGCAGTTCCACCATCTTATTTCAATGGGATTTTGGTCATAGTGTGTTTGTGTATTACCTTTCCTTTAATGTGTGATTCTATTTTAATAGGGGATGGGAAGTTTGTTTTTGTCTTGTGCTTTATTTTCCTTGTTGTGCACTATCCAGAGCCTTATGGTCAGACCAGACAAAAAAAAGTTAAATAAGTTACTGTATATGCAATTGCAGTGTGTTTTAGCTTCTCAGATTTTAGCTTAATCACTTGAAAATTAAATACAACTGAAAATTTGCCTGAAATGAAAAATTATTCAGCCCATATTTCTGTTCTTGTGGGGTTGCATAAACAGTCATGATAAGTGAAGCCTTTGATGCTCTCTGAGCTTGGTTGCTTGCTTGCAAATGTTTCATTACTCAACTCATGATGATATTATTTAGTGAAGTAATGAAACATCTGCAAGCAAACAGCCACACTCCACATTAAGGACTCCACAGTTCAGCCCTGAATTACATGTATTCTATTGTAGTCATGATAAGTGGGAATTCGCTATATACCACATGTGAAGTGTTTTGGCATATAGAGACCACAGAAGGGTGCAAAAGGAAACATCAGAGAACGAGAATGTTATTGTAATGCAAAGCTATATAGACATTTCAGAAATGATTGGGAACAAGAACTTTCATTTTCTTATCTTGGGTGCAATCCCTACCATGTAATTGACAATTTGACAGTTATAAAGTATTCTGATATATTTCCTATTGTCTGAGTGTTACTAATGTTTTCTGGTTCTTATAGTTTGGTGCAGAGTTCCGACGGTTTTCTTTGGAGAGATCAAAGCCTGGCAAATTTGAGGAATTCTATGGATTACTTCAGCATGTTCACAAAATACCCAATGTTGAGGTCTTAGTTGGATATACAGACATTCATGGAGATCTCCTACCAATTAATAATGATGACAACTACCACAAAGCAGTCTCCACTGCTAATCCTTTGCTTCGGATTTTTATTCAGAGAAAAGGTAAGCATTTAATTAGTATTACAGTCTTCAGTGAGTTTCTTTGTGTTAAATGGATGCTATTTTTTATTTTTTATTTCGGTTTTTGCTGGAATTAAACTTAGTGCTGGCTTGCGAATTCCTGAATTATTTAATCCTGAATTGCTTCTGTCCTTTTTTTCTTGTTACACGATCTAAAACTGTACAAAGTGCAGTAGGTTCCATCTTGTTTCATTTTGTTTCAGTACATAAGATTAAATGGAATGGTGCTTTCCCTCTCCCCACATTTTTGACAGGGCATGATTGTCAACTGAAACACTTTTAATGTAAATCCTTGGATCATGCCTTATAAGTTTGATATCAGTCTCACCTCCTTTGTAGCATTTGCATGAGTTTGATCATGAAGGAATACATGCACAATAGTGATAGTTAATTGCAAATGTCAAAAACACCAGCACAATTACATGAAAAATATAATTTGATTATCTTAGATGGCATATTAAGAAACAGAGCCTTAATCTAAGTTTTAACATTATTCATGACTTCTACTTAATTTTTTTTTTTAAAAAAACCTCTATTGAGAAGCTTTTTTATTAGATTTTTACCCTGCCATTATCACTTTTTCATAAGTAACCCAATGGGGTGAACCTCCTCCTCTTTTTCCCCACAATAACAACCCTTTGAGGTGGGTTGGGCTGAGTGAGAGGGACTGGCCCAAAGTCACGCAGCCAGCTTTCATGCCAGAGGCAACATCTCTGATTCTGCCCTTCTTCAGATCCAGTCAGCTGTGGTTGGATCAAGAAGGAGCCTCTTGGCTACATATTCCTCCCTTTGTGTTTTCATTACTTCTACTGTTGCCCAAATGAGAGAAGCTGCAATTTAAGTGCTGTGTACCAATAAGATACGCTGCTTCGTCGGGCAAAGAAAAAAAAACTGGCTGTGTTTGTGTATGAAATGAGACTTGCTGTTCTTTAGATATAAAACATGTTTTATTGCTCTAAAAGGTTTCTTTGAATTAGACTGCAATTCTTATGAATTGTTTTTCTCCAGAAGAAGGAAGTGGGGTTGTGTGAAAGAGGAGAGGGAAGGGAAATTAGCTGATTCTTCTTATGCTTCTACAAGCTATCAGCTCAGGGAGAACACGCTAGGACAGTAGTTCTCAACCTTGTCAGCTTGAAGATGTGTGGACTTCAGACTGGGGGATTTTGGGAGTTGAAGTCCACACATCTTCAAGCTGCCAAGGTTGAGAAATCTCAGGTTAGCAGGATACCACAGTTTGGTTTTGCATTACATCTGGGAAGTACAGGTAGTCCTTGACTTATGACCATAATTGAGCCGAACATTTCTGTTACTAAGCGAGACAGTTAAGTGAGTTTTGCTCCATTTTAGGACCTTTCTTGCCACAGTTAGGTGAATAACTGCAGGAGTGAAGTTAGTAACATGGTTGTAAAGTGAATTTGGCTTCCCCATTGACTTTGCTTGTCAGAAGGTTGCAAAAGGTGATCATGTGACACCAGGACATTGCTACCGTCATAACTATGAGCCAGTTGCCAAGCATCTGAATTTTGATCACATGGCCATGGGAGGCTGTAATGGTTGTGTGAAAAATGGCACTTTTTTTAGTGCCACTGTAACTTTGAACGGTCACTAAACGAATGGTTGTAAGTTGAGGACTAGCTTTAATAAACACTGAAGTAAGGTATCTCAAGATAGATATGTGCATTTCAAGTTAAGCAATGAGAACTGCGGCTGCTCTGTATGGAATGACGGGCAGATATGAATGAGTTGGAACAAAGGAATCTCAAGAGCTAGAGGAAGGAAGGAAGAACGAATCAATTTTTTTGACTCCGTTATATTTTTTACATGGAGGACTAGAGATACAGAAATTAGCAATAGAACCTTTAAATGTATTTTGGGGACTGTATAATGGTTCTTGGCAAATGTGCGAGGAATGGGGGATTTTTCGATTTTGGACACATCAAAAGAAAAAGCCTTGTTTCCAGTGACCATTGCTTTGAATCCCCCTCTCCCCCAGCTTGAAAGGTGGGGCCAGTTTGGATGGATGGATGGATGGATGGATGGATGGATAGATGGATGGATAGATAGATAGATAGATAGATAGATTGATTGATTGATTGATTGATTGATTGATTGATTGATTGATTGATTCTAAAGAATAAACAAAATTTGGAAATACTTCGGTTGTCTTAGTTAAAATGTAAGTTTATTTATAGAGGGCTTGAAATATATTTATCTGATATAGCTAATAAAATGAAAAATCCATTGGTATTTCAACCTTTCTATGAGTCAGGTCTAACTGATGTTCTCTTGTTCAAAGTACCCTTGATAGAAAACTTATTTGGCTACTCTGAAATGTGTACTAAACATAATGATGGGGACGCTGAATAGTGAATGGTGGCTGAACATTGGTAAACAATGGAATACACATTCCAGCAGCCAATTTCATGTATAGTCAGTGTATCAGGTCATTGTATTGTACTCTGGAATCTAAATAGCTTGGATATGCCAAGATAGTGTCTATTTCTGTGTTTTACAGTCACACAAAGAATCCATTCTGCTTCTGAGTGAAAGCAGAGGCCTGTTGGTTGCCCCAGTCACTCTCCTTCAGTGGCAAGTCATAATTATTGAAACCCAGAGCCAAATAATCCAATTGTTTACACAACCATATATTTAAGACCACAGTCCTAACACAAGTAACTCCCATTGTATTGCATGCATACAAGTAAAGATGTTTGCCATTCTGCTCGCTCCTGTTTTTTGATATCAAAGGTTTGCTCCTGGTGTTTTTAGTTTCCCCAGCATTTCTATCATGTGTATTTCCCCCAGTGTCAATTTTGATAAGATCTAAGCTGAATCTCTTGAAGCAAGAGACTGATTCATAAGTCAAATTTAGCAACTGTGGCTAAAGTCCTTTACTAGTCATATGATTAGAGCAAATCCACTTTGTAGGGATGGGATTATTTCTTACATTTAAGCACCATGTATGTATATTGTTTCTCTAACAATGTATACATAATGCATCCATATTTTCTGATGAACTAAAAGAGTTTTGCAGTTCTAAGTTTGGATAGGAAACAGCTCCTGTTTCTTCCAAAGGTATTGAAATTTTATATTGATTTTACAAATACTGAGAACCGGTTCTTACAGTATATTTGTTCAGGGTTTTTTTAATCACAGCTCTGTCGTGGCTAAAATATTAGTACATTTTAGGGGGTCATATGTGGCAACCTTCTGTGTTTTAGCTCCTAACCTGTGGAGCTAAAACCTCATTATAAATGTTAATCCTTTACCTCCCTTTAGCCTGTATTTTATCTGTGGGAAAGGTTTTGAAATAATTGTTCATCAACTGCTTGGTAATTCAATAATTCTGTACAAATTCTAAAAACAGAGATTGGATATAGTAAAGACCTCCTTTACAATTATACTGTATAGAAATGTTTTCAGTACCCAAGTCTTGAAATTTATGATACAGAATTACTTTGAAATGCTGTTTAGAGCATTGTGTAGATTTTTGTGTGTGTAACTTTAAGTTATGTGCAGTGGCTCAGCAGTTAGACATGCTGAGCTTGTCAGCTGGAAAACTGACAGCCTGGATTCAAGACCCAGACACTGCATAACATGGTGGGCTCCCATTACTTGCCCCAGTTCCTGTGCACCTAGCAGTTCAAAAGCATGCAACTGCGAGTAGATAAATAGGTACCACTTTGATGGGGAAGATACCAGTGTTCCGTGCACTTCAGCATATAGTCATGCTGGACACATGACCATAGAAATGTATTCGGACAATACTGACTCCCTCCGCTAAGAAACAGAGATGGGCACCACCCCTTAGAGTAGGACACAACTGGACAGGGGAAACCTTTACCTTTACTTTTATGTTTTAATTGTAGTTCTTTAACCAGACTTGATTCTTACAGAGTAGGTTGCTTTTTGCTTTTATGTATCTGAACTCAGTGACAAAGTTTCTTGCACATTACATTTAGTCATGCTAAATGAGATTTCTGCAAAATTATGATCTCAGGAACCTTGGGAAGAAAACTATTTTCTCTCATTCTGGAGTGCAGGACATAGAATAATGGATCTGTGGTAAGGGGAAATAGATTCTCATTAGCTAGAAAAAAACTTCCTGAAATAGAAGCAGTTCACAATTGCCTAGAGAGGATAGTCTCCCCTTTATTGGATCTGCTTAATCAGAGGTTATATGGCAATCTATCTGTGGTTTAATTTGGATTCCAGCCCTAAAAAGCGTATTGACCTAGATCAGAGGTCTCCAACCTTTCCGGGCTCGCGGACGGGAGGGTAGGAGAGTAGCTGGTATGGCACTAGTAGCCCCGTTCGTGCATGCAGCATGCGCTGGCATCATGCTCATGTGCGAACAGCCATGCACACCTCCACAGTGGCTAGCGTCCCTGTTCGTGCATGCGCAAATGGGCAGTGCAACCCACCTGGACTGGCGTCCCTGTTCGCGCATGCGCAAAAGGGCCTCAGACATCCACCCCACGCTAGCACCCCTGTTCACGCCCATGCACAAACGGGACCACGGATGCTAGCAAGTGGGGGGTGGGAATGCGTGCCCACGCGTGCGTGCACTGGCCAGCCATTTCCGTGGCCTGCTGGCCAAAAGCCCACAGCCCATAGGTTGGGGACCCCTGGCCTAGGTGGCTTCTTTCAACTCTATGGTTAAAAATAGTTTTTCTGAAACAAAATATCCAGAAAATTGATCATAGTTCAGTGAAAGAAGACATGCTTGCTGAAATGTTAAGAATGAAAAAACTAGTTCAACTTACACAATAGCCATTAAGAGAAGTAATCTGATAGTTTAGACTTTGCACTGAAAGCAGCATTTTGTAATAATATTACTCAGCATATGCAACATTTCTACTCATTTGCAAAAGGCTGTGTTTTCTTATCGGGCTTAATTTTTGCTAAGGAATTTAGAATTTGTGTCTCTTGATAAGGAGTACATCCAAAGTTATGCAAGAAATCTGTGTGTATGAATGTATATCCTCCTCCACCAACAACACACATACACACAGCCTCTCTGGAATCTGTAACTTCCTGGGAGGCAGCATGGAAAGGCAGGAAATAGTAAGCTCTGATAGCAGATATCATCTCATTAGAGAAATAACCCCATTTAACACAGATAAAGAAACTCTGTCTAATGTAATTACTCAGTTAAGTCTTCATCCAAGAGATATAAGTAGATGTATATGCACTTTAAAAATAACCCCACACAATCTTTGCTTCAAACCTTGCATATATTAGCATAAGGTTTACACTTTAATAGCCCTTTTCTTTTAATGTTCGCAAGTGTTTTCATTTACTGTTATGCTTGTGAAAAATGGGAAAAGGGGAGCAGAATATTTAGTTAAAACAATATCCAGATTTAATAAAGTTTTGGAAATTAAGGAATTGGATTTGACACAAATGAAAATAATTCCTACCTGTAGTAGAAGCTTTGTACAAATGGAATTTCATGATTGGATGTAAAATATTGACTAATATTTGGTGCACATTAAATAATAACAGAACAGACTCAGCAGCAAATTCACTTATGAGTGGATATATTGATTAGCCAATCATTGCTTGGTTATCTCAAAGGTGCTTTTTTTCTTCAAAAGGCAACTGGACTGTTATTTTTTTTCTACTTTGAGGAAGAAGAAGAAAACATTTTCTTCTTCTTGGATGAAGAAGAAGCTTCATCAGTTCTGATGGTAGAACCATTGCTTGGTTAACCAACTCAAGTATTAATACTGAACATGAACTCTGGATGTGTGCTCTCAAGAGAAACATGGGAAAAATGTTCTTAGTTTGTTCATGGCTTGGTTTTCTGGTGTCTTAACAATGGAAAAGCCTGAGACCTATTTACAGTAATGGCAGACTAGGCTGCAGATGGTTTATCGGCCCTGTTTGCTCAAATGAAGATTGTATGGGTGTTAGCTAACGCTAAGACAACTTTATAAGGTTTACTATGGCTTGCAAACTACTCAGTGAAGAAATAGCAATAGCATTTACCAGGGGTAGTCAACCTTGGCTCTTTTATGACTCGTGGACTTCAACTCCCAGAATTCCTGAGCCAGCATGGCTGGCTCAGGAATTCTGGGAGTTGAAGTCCACGAGTCATAAAAGAGCCAAGGTTGACTACCCCTGATTTAGACTTACATACCACTTCACATTGCTTTATAGCCCTCTCTAAGTGGCTTACAGAGTCAGCATATTGCCCCCCAACAATCTAGGTCCTCATTTTACCAACTTCGGAAGGACGGACGGCTGAGTCAACCTTGAGCTGTTCAGAATCGAACTCCTTGAGTGAGCAGTGAGTTAGCCTGCAGTACTGCATTCTAACCATTCTAACTACTGCACCACCACAGCTCTTGAAAATAACCCATTTTCAAACAAAAAAGTTCCAAAAGTAAGGGGAGAGGGGGGGAGGTTGTTGCATACACAATGTATAATTGTACTATTCTTATTGTCATTTCATGCTTTCAGAGTTGCTAACAGGCAGTCAAGTACAAACAGTGCAACATAAATCTATATTTTGCTGCAAGATGTCTGATAAAGGCTTTGGGGTGGTTTAAATCAGTACAGTTGGCCAATGCAAACTTTAGGTGATATCTGTGTCGTATATTCAGCATGCAGATTTTGGTTCACTTCAATGAGTATGTTTATTAAAAGCAGTTCACCTTTTCTGCCCTGTAGGCATTCCAGTTACTTATGATAACAACTTTTACTTCTGGTTTATTATTGCTGCAAATTTAAACTGATTAGTTGTTGTCAGAACAATGGTTCCTCTGTACGGAAGAATACTCCTTAAAATAAATTATTCAAGGGTTAGCACAAGGCTATACAGTCATGCATGCCGCCCTGCTGAGTTTTTAAATTATACTGTATATATTGACAGAAGTGCTTAGCATGTTCAGCTGTATTTTGGTTTAGCTCAGAGTGTCACTCAGACCCAGAAATATAGTTATTTCATGGCAAGCTAAGAAGCTTTTAATAATAGAATATGACTGTTTGTTCTTGGTTAAGCAGTGCCAGCTGCTATCACTTAGCATGATGTCTGAATCCATTAAATTATGATTAAACATCAATTAGTCTTCCAGAAAAAGGATATGGGATATAGGATCAACCCCGGAGCAGAATTTTCCTTTCTGCTACTTTATTTTCCCCACTGTTTGAGAGCCATATCACCAAAGTAGACTTGATCAGAAAACTAACATATACCTACTTGCTATCTGTAATTTTTGAGATGTTTAGAATATTACATGATCTGAAGAGGAAACCAGTTTTAGGGGTTATATCAGTATTATTTTTTAATAAAGTGTGTGTGAAAGAGAGTTGGTTGCACTGGCTCCAAACTACTGTGTGCTGCTGTTCTGCCATAAAACAGATAAAGATCATCTTCATTTAGGAAGATAAAAGTCTCTCTCTCTCTCTCTCTCTCTCTCTCTCTCTCTCTCTCTCTCTCTCTCTCTCTCTCTCTCTCTCTCTCTCTCTCTCTCTCCCCTCCCTCCCTCCCTCCCTCCCTCCCTCTCCCTGTGTGTGTTATATGTTTGCCATGATTGCCAGTAGGTGTCCTGTACCTATACTGCCCCCAACTTTGGAGAGTGGACAAATTGCCTAAACATCTTCCTATGCTACTTTTCTCCAGAGCTCATCTTCCCTAAAAATGGCTAACCACAAGTTAAGGTGCTGAGCTCTATGACCTTCAGTAGTTATTTGGAACCCTCTAGCCAAGCTTGCAGCTGCTGCCTGAAACAGACTAGTCCTTAATCAGTTTCACATTGAAGGCTTTTGTTTACCTCTTAAGTGACTTGGCTTGCAACTGCAAGCACACTAAGCAAACAGCCAGCACAAGTGCATTCCTTTTGATGTGTACCCCACATTGTGTGCCTAATTACTCTCATGTAATCCCTGCCTCTTCCTTTCAACTTCCCAATTGCAGTCACTAAAGGAGGACTATCTGTATATTTATCCAAAGCAAATTACAATTGTCATTTGCATAACAATTTTATTACAAGTGTTCCTGAATCATTCAAAAACAATGTGCCATTGAACATTGTGAAGTGAAATTCAGGTTGTAAGCTTCAAGAATAGATAGTTTATTTGGAAATACAGAAATTTATTTCTAAGGAATCGTTTTGATATAATGGTTTTCATTTCATTTCATTTCATATGAAGTTCTATCTATATTTTGTAAGGTCTTTATATTCATGGATTATTTAATTTACTCTTTTCAATTTATAGTATGTTTCCTTTAGCTGTGACAGCACTGCATTACTATAATTTTATTTAGAAACATGAGATAGGTACACAAGGAATCCCAAATTCTGATTTCTTATGTTGCGGTTCATTTTTAAAATTGTATAGTGATAAATGCCTTTTCTACCTATCAAAATAGGATATCTAATATATATGTTTTGAGAACAGATATTTCTTTCTATATACAATTTTTCCATTATTTTTATATTAAAAGCTGAATAAAATTAATAAAACTCAAGAACCTTTCTAATTTAAATTTAAATAACAATGTTGCTTTTGAAAAAACTGGTATCTTATAAAATGAACTTTCAACTTGTATTGAAGCTGAACATAAGAAAAATACTTTTAACTTTAACCTCAGTTTAAAATTTGCTTACCTATTGCTTTCAAAACAGTTTGCATTTCATTTAGTAAATTGTAGCAGCATTCTTTTCCCAAACTGTTTTCTGGATCAGATATCATAGTGATCAAAAACTAAAATATTAGCTTTAATGGATGTCCAAAAATATTTTAAATTCTACTGGGATAGCTGTATAAACATTGTAATTGAGGTAACCTGTGACCTCTAATTTTTAGAAGCTTAGCCATATTAATCTATTAATAAAAACAGGTTTTCATTCCACTGTGAAAAATACAAAAGGTACTTAACTATAGTTTCAATCCCAAATTTTGAAAAATAATTATAAAATTATTATTATAATTATTATAATAATATAATTATAAAATAATTATAATTATAAAATAATTATTATAATATAATAATTATATTATTATAAAAATAATTTCTAAAATGGCTCACATTAACAGATAGAGGTTCTGCCTGCAAATTTAAAAAAAAAAGACATAAAAGGTTAGAGGAGTTGAACAGAAAAAGAAAAGGAAGGAAATTATGTATGCCAGAGCAGATAAGCCGTAAAGCTAACATTTTTACCTGGTTATGATGAACTTGATTTTTTTGAGGAGGGGGGCTGATAGCCTTTCTTGAATAGCATTTGGTGGACCTTGATCTCTGATCAACAGATAACACCAGAATTTGCTGCTGTTAAGTTCTCTAGTTTCAGAACAATAGTTGGAAGCTGAATATTCTGTATGGAATAAGCGATGTGGTCACTAAGCGAAACTACATGTGACAACACAACTTAGCAATGGCAATTCCAGCAGTCCCAGTTGTGGTTATTCCGCTGGGATAGCATTGTCATTAGGCAAGAATCTCATGCTTCTCCTGCCCTGATGTCCTTGCCTTCACTTCAACTCCCCCATCTGCCTATCTTTACCACCCCCCCATCTTCTTTTTTGGACATCCTGTACTCCACCACATACCCCTGCTACCCCCACTGCCACCCTCCACTGCCAAGAACTGACTTTGCCATCTTCTTCCTCCTGTTGGTGGCCCAAGATCTATGGTACTGGACGAGGGTGCAGTCTTAGGATGCTCATGGTGAGGGCAAGAAGACAGTGAGCCTTGTTTGCTGAACAAGTTTGCCAGGCCTGATGGGGAAGAGGCAAGGGAATAGTGAGGTTTAGCACTCTCCATTCACTTATTTTGTGTCAAACTCAAGCAAGCTGACTACTTTATTATATGCTGCCTATAATACAGGAATCTCCCCAGACTGCTTGCCTTCCTTTGGGAACAGGTAGATAAGGTTCCATGGAGCTGGGGGAGGGGGATCAGCTCTAGATCTTTTGTAGCTATGCAAAGTTTCAAGGATATTTCCCCACTTTAGCCTTCTTCCCTGCCCTAGCTGGGTATTTCCCAACATTTTGATAGATACTTACCCCTCACAAAGCACCACAACTGTGTGTTCTCTTTTTAATCTCTCCCTCCATCCATTTCCCCATCTTTGCTAAGCATTCGGTCAAACTACAGAAAATCGACTACTTACTCTACTTGTTAGGTATTTCTCACTTTTAGTTATTCATAGTATTTTTCCTTGATCCTTGAACATTAATTTTCAGTCCTGTAGTTCTTGCTACATTGTACGGTGTGTCAGATTTGCTGCAAATCATTTGGTTTCTCAGCCAACAACATGGGATCATATGTATGTATATCTAAACATATATTCATAACCCTAACCAACTCGCCTCTAAAGTCACCATCAGTATTTCTTATAAACATATCAACCATTCAAGGAACATCACACATCTTTGTCTTATTCTCTGTTTAAAGTTAAACTATCCCCCAAACATTCCATTTGTTGTACTCATATTTTACTCCCATTATGAAATGTCCTTGAGGTATTTAGCAACCAGCCTTTAACTCCATATTCATGCAAGGTATTGAGCATTACCCAAACCTACAAACGTACCGCAGCTTTAATTACATTTACACACTTCTTTGTATTTTTAATTAATTTTTATTGAGATTTTTCAACAATTAAAAAGTATAAATTTTGAATTAAAGCAGTATAAAGAAAATTGATAAGAAAATGAACAAGAAATGTAGAAAAAGAAATAGAAATGGAGAAAAAAGGAACAATTCCAAAGAAAAGGCTTTTGATCTTCCTGATAGCAGTTACAGATTTATATTTTTCTCTAAGATTACATCATAATTTCCTTCTTTCCATAAGCTACCCTTTCTAATCTTGAAACCCATAAATCACAAGTTCATTTTTCAACAAAAAGTCCATATGAGGCTTCTAGTTACTTTTATAATGACATTTATATATTTCTAAAATACATGAAAACTTGCAAATTTTTGTATGGAATACCTGCCTAATATAAAACCATACTATCTGCTCCCATTTTTCATTTATATTCCATTTATTTAAAGGATTTCTAAAGCTGCTGTTCTCACAATTTGTGACTCTGGATGGTGGACATTGATAAAAATCAGAAAATAAGAACAGAAAAAATGTAATACTATGCAAGATCCAAACCAGTCAAAATTCTACCAAACTACTTTCCCAGGGAGACTTAACTAATTTAACCAGATTGTAGTTTTTCCATTCTCTCCTACTTTCCCCTTTGTTATAGGATTAGAGTTAGATGTGTGGACTTCAACTCCCAGAATTCCTCAGCTCTATATCCACTTTCATAATAAAAAAAATATGTCCATCAAGCTATGTTGATACAGGGTTTGTTGTTGTTGTTTTTTTAAAAAAGATCCCCCTCCCATTTCTGTGAATGGACTCTTTACTTGCTCAAATAACAGATTTGGATTATTTTCTAATTGTTTCGGAACTTGAAATATTATCTGGATTCTTCCACTAGATGATAAAATAGAACAGATTAGATTCCGTGGAAAACAGGTTGTTGGCACCACTTATACTCTCCTCTAGTTTTCCTATCCATTCTAGTTTTTGAGTTTACAGGAATATGTGAGACCTCACAGATGTTATCACAGTTTTGCTTAAAGTTCTTACCGTCAGAGAACATTCCTATGACGGCTTTTGTAGGGTATGCAGATTTTTTGTCAAATTATGTAGTCCCTAACATTAGAATTATTTATAATCCGTTTTCCAGTGTAGAAACAATTTACACACTGTTTTTCTGTGGCAAGTTGTGAAAGACCATAAATGATAATGTGTAACTTGATTGAAAATGAGCTCAAGTATGTTTATGTTAGAATAAAGCAACTTTTAGACTCTTGCAACATCTTCTAGACATCTGTAGATAATTTTCCTGGAAGTATGAATAACCTTATCAAAGTAGATTTCAAGATTCTGATGGGTTTAGCATATTTCAGATGACTCTGTTACGCTGTACCATTGCGTACCAGTTACCTCAGCTCTAATTTTTAAACAGCATTGCTCTGAAAGAAGACATTTTTTGTCAAATATATAAAAAAAATGATTCACGTGCAATACTTACAAATTAAATATGACTATAGAAATACAAGTATTTCATCAAAACTTATTTTCTTCTCTTTGAACTGAAGTATTTTGCAGTAGTTGAGGAGCATTTTTCTACTTGGTATGCAGGTTGCTGGAAATATTGGTTTGTGGTTCAGCCACTTGTTAAAAGTATCTTCCAGTGTTTAAATATGTTACTTATTTAGTCTGTTGCCAGTCATTTTACTTACTCTGGAAGAGGGCAGAGAAGAAAGTTTGTGGAATGGTATTTGTTTTCAGGAGATTAAAACCAGGTCATTTAGCTGTTATCCAGATACTTGGCAGCAGTGGGTCCCCTGGCACTTTGCCCATCCTCATGCTTTTTATTCTCAAATACTGAAAGTTGAGAAGTAAAAAAAATGGAGCATAGAAGTACATTTGGAATAAAGAATGCTCAAGTACATATCTTACCTCGAATGACTGATTCTTTGTTTAAATGCTTTGAGTTTCTGCTTTTTTTACCAGACATATCTGTGCTAAAATCCCAGAACAAAAAGAAAAAGATCCAAAATTTATAATGGACCTAATACCACCTTTAAGCAAAATGAATTTTTAGAAATTCATAGAACATAGAATAATGGGGCTGGAGGAGACCCTGGAGATCTTCTATTCCCATCCCTTCTTTGATCAGCAGACCCTTTATCATTCTGGACAAATTGTTGTCCAGGCTCTTCTTAAAAACCTCCAGTGATGGAGCACCCACAACTTCTGGAGAGTTCTGAAGCCGTTCCACTGATAATTGTTCTCACTGCCAGGAAATTTCTCCTTAATTCTTGGTTGGATCTGACTTTAATGACCTCCCAGCTGTTACTTCTTGTGCTGCCCTCAGGCAGTTTGGAGAGTAGGTTGACTCCCTCTTCTCTGTGACAGCCCCTCAAGTACTGGAATAGACTAGACATACCTAGTCCCTGCAACAATCATTATACAGTTTAACCTCCAGACCCCTTATGACCAGAACTGGATGCAGTGTTCCAAGTGCAGTCTTACCAGTGTAGAATAAAGCAACACTGTCATTTCACGTGATTTTGATACTATCCCTATGTTGATGCAGCCTAAGACTGCATTGGCTTTTTTGGCAGCTGCAGCACACTTCTGGCTTATGTATAAGTGATTGTCCCCTAGGACACCTAAATCTCTCTCACAGTCATCACTGTTGAACCAGGTACCATTATTCTCCAGCACTGGAGACGTAGAATCCACCAATGATGAACTGCCCTTCTGTCCCCTCATTTAAATTGTTTATGAAAATGTTGAAGAGTACTGGCCCTAAGAACCTTGAAGTACCCCCCCCCGCATGCTTCCCTCCATTTAGATGTACAGTAGTTCCTTTGAAGACTACATGTTGAGTGCAGTTGGTCAACCAGTTAGGAATCTATCTGGTGGTGATGCTGCCTATCCTACATTTTTTCTATCTTACCAAGAAATAGGCTACGGTCTACTTTGTCAAATACCTTACTGAAGTCTAAGTAAACTATGTCCATAACAATTTTCTGATCCACTAATTTAGTCACTTTGTCAAAGAAGGCAATAAGGTTTCTATTATGATCTGTTTTTAACAAACTCGTTGGTTTTTAGTAATCACTCTACTTGTTTCTAGGTGCTCACGTATTTTAACCCATGAAGGTGGATTTTTCCTAACCACGTATATAACAAAAAGGAATAATTTTGACTTCTACTTTAGAACAGGGGTCCCCAGCCCAGGTCCATGGCATGCCAGCAACCGGTCCATGCAAACAAGTGAATTTGCGGGATGCAGGTAGCAGGCAAAATCACACCATCTCTAATCTGCAGAATAAGCTTTCTCTATGGAACCAGTCCCTGATGCCCACTGCTTTAAAAGTAGTGCTTTTAAAGTTATTTCCCAAAACATTTGTTTGGGGGCAACATGCTGTATGACTGCCTGTTTACCTGATCAGTCCATATTTATATACCGCAAAGGTCTACCAACTTTTAAGGTATTCTTAAATACAGTGTAATTTGGTATAGCTGGGACAATCTAGCCACATTTCTTATGTCAGGCACATTACAGAATACAGAATAATGGAAGGGACTTTGGAAGTCTTCTATTCCAACTCCCTGCTCAGGCAGGAAGCCCTATACAATTTCAAATGGTTGTCCAGTCTCTTCTTAAAAACTTCCAGTGTTGGAGCATTCACAACTTCTGGAGGCAAGTTGCTCCACTGATTAATTGTTAATCAGTACCATTAATTTCCTAGTTTAAGTAAGTACCATTAATTTCCTAGTTTATACCCTCTTTGACTGTTGAGTTTTTGCAAATTCAAACACTTGCAACTGTTTGGTAAAATTTCAACTGCTCCAATAAATGATTCTGATTTTATTCCTCTGTGGTACGGGTAATGATAAAATAGGGCAAGATAGCAATATTTTTGTGGTTATACCTTGAATTTTTGGAATAAGTGTAACCTTTTATTCTTGTTTTTGAATTTTTCTTGCTTGCTTTCTTCTTGCAAGAAACCATGATGACCTTACTTGGTTATATGTTGTTGAGATTTCAGTAGAGTGATTCTGGGTATATCTTTGTGGGCAGCAGAAAAGGTGTGTTTTGTTGGAATGTGTGATATATGCCATGAAGGTGTTGGACCCCAGTCAAAGCCAGGAAGTAGGTTGTGTGTGTGTGTGTGTATAAAATTTCCTGCTACTGTTCTATAGCCCTTATCAACTTGCTTTCTATTATCATCTTATCAATATCTTGACCAGCTTGTAAAATAAATTAGTAGGAGAAAAGTGTTATATCATGTTGAAAACTTCAAACAGAATCTTTTAATGAGTGGTGTTTTAGAGGCTCTTTGGAATATGTTTTGCCTTGTAAGAATTACTAATACATTATTTTCTCCTTCTCCTTTACTTTTGTAGAAGATGCAGACTATAGTGCCTTTGGGACAGATACCATGACAAGGAAGAAAAACGTCTTATCCAATGTGCTGCGTCCTGATAACCATAGGAAAAAGCCACACATTGTTATTAGCTTGCCACAAGACTTCAGGCCAGTGTCTTCTATTATTGATGTGGACATACTTCCAGAAACTCATCGCCGAGTACGGCTTTATAAATATGGAACTGAGAAACCTCTAGGATTTTATATACGAGATGGCTCTAGTGTCAGAGTAACCCCTCACGGGCTAGAAAAAGTTCCTGGTATATTCATATCCAGGCTGGTTCCTGGAGGTCTGGCTCAAAGCACAGGTTTACTGGCTGTTAATGATGAAGTCCTAGAAGTAAACGGCATAGAAGTTTCAGGAAAAAGCCTCGATCAAGTTACAGATATGATGATTGCCAACAGTCGTAATCTGATAATTACGGTGAGACCAGCAAACCAGAGGAACAATGTTGTTAGGAACAGCCGGACTTCTGGTAGCTCAGGACAGTCTACTGATAACAGCCTTCCAAGTTACACTCCACACATTGTGCCACGCTACCAACCTGAGGAAGAAGACAGTGATGAAGATGATATAATCATTGAAGATAATGGGGAGCCACAGCAAATTCCAAAAGCTGCTCCATCCAGTGAAAGTCTGGATTCACTGACACAAACTGAGACCCACCATGAGCCAATGCAGAATGGCTTCATTTCTTCCAGAGAAGTCAACTTGTACTGTTCAACAAGCAGCATTAATGTGGAATTTAAAATTCAGGGTTCTGACCAAAAGACCTTAGAAGAAGATGGGACAATCATCACATTGTGAAAGTGCTTCATTTGCTTTTTCAAATTAAGAGGCCAAAAACTATACCTACTTGGCAGCACCTATACAGTACATACCTCTCAATTACTATATTTCAGTGGCTTTTTATAGTAACAAAATGGAGTTTTGATTCACTTCATTTGTTCCATTTTGAAATCTAGCTGAGTAATATTTTTTGAAACATGGGCTGGCTCTCATCTTACATGTTTAAGACAGAACAAGGGTGTGATGTCCTTTTTCCATTTTTGGTTCTTATCATGCATATTTTAGTCTGCATATTTTAATCTCATTGCACACATCTTGAAGTCAAATGAGATCCAGCCCAGAGAATGCCTTATTTTAACCTAAAAATATTAATAAAAGTAATTAAATATGAGATACCACCATTTTAACCAGTGTCCCAATATGTATTAATTGAAAAGTTACACAATGATTTATCATAGCATATTTAATAATAATAATAATAATAATAATAAAGTTGGAAGGGACCTTGGAGGTCATCGAGTCCAACCCCCTGCCCAGGCAGGAACCCTAATAATTTCGGTTTTCATAAATCTTAATGCAACTATTCACACAACTATACTTTGGATTTACTAATGGAATGGTTAGTTGGGAGGTATAACTATTGTTATTGTTTTTAATTTATGAATCTTTGTATTGTGGTTTATTCCTTGTGCTGGAGGAATAAATTTCCACTGGATAAGGCAACTTACTGAAAGCCAGTTAAATTGTTCCCTTAGGTCAGGAGTCTTCAAACTTGGCCCTTTTATGACTTGTGGACTTCAACTCTCAGAATTCCTCATCCATCGTGTGTGGCTGAGGAATTCTGAGAGTTGAAGTCCACAAGTCACAAAAGGGCCAAGTTTGAAGACCCCTGCCTTAGGACTATCACTTATAATTATCTACCCATTCATTGAAAAATGATATGATCAAAAATATTGCAGTATAACCCAACTCCACTAAAAGCAACGGGATTTTCTGTTGACTTCAGTGGTTGTTGCAGAATGTGGTATCAGGACCTGGTGTCTTTGAGCAGCTGCAAGACCCATTCTTTTTATCTTGCTCCCCATCCCTACCTGTTTTTTAATATTCAGAACTAGAATTAACCTAGCCTAACATAATTTAGGTCATTCAATGGAATTAAGAGAATTTTGAGAATGCTCATTGCTGCTTGGAGCACTACCAGTACAGCCCAGATGAGCAAATAACTTCCTTAACAGAAGAGCAGGTCCATTACAGAACCATTTGCCCAGAAGGCTACCAAGCCAAGAAGTTGAGTCTGGGGTTTTTTATTATATCTATAATGTGAATGCTTTTTGTGGTGTTTTTAATTCCAAATGCAAGTTCTAAGGATAGATTTGGCAATCAGGTATCTTATATATAGACTTGTTTTTAACGATTAGAAGTATCTTCTACAGTGGAAGAGATCTTTAAAGAAGGCAAAGTGTATAATCAGGAACATGGGAAATATAATTTGAACTTCTTTCCCTTTGACAAAAGGCTTTTTTTAAATATAAAGCTCTAAGCAAAGGAAATTTTATATTTAACCTTTATATCTTTTTTCTTTATGTAGTTGTGATTGAGGAACAATCCAGAATTGCAGGAAAAATTATTCCACAATAGAAATTACTGTGTGTATGTTCGGTACTACTGTGAATTAGCTTGATGAAATTATATTGTAGATGTTAAACTTTTAACTGTCATGGAAGCATGGAATCCAAACCTTTAGTGAAAGAACTGGATGTTAATTTATTGTAGAAATATATTGGTTTCTGTGTTGCTTAACTCCTTGATTCTGGTTTTTTGACATTTCTGTAAACATTCTGATTATGTTTTATCATTTTGCATCTATTGTATTTACAATTACAGCGTTAAAGAAATGTTTATTATGTACTGTGCTTAATTTCCATTCCTTAAGATTGTAGCCTCAATCAGGTAGCTTGTATTATCAGAGGAATGTGTATGTTATAAATATATATTGTATATAAATATGCACACACATGTGTTTGTGTGTGTACCTGTAAAAACATCCTTGTTTTTGAAGCAGCATCATGTCTAAGAAAACCAGAGCTCTTTTTTGAGTTTGGCAAAATCTTTGAACTCTATAGAGGGAGAGAGGCTAGTGCTTCTTGCTACTAAAATGACAGACTGCATCATATATTATTACAATGTAATGCAGTTGCCAGGATGACAGAACTATAGCGAGATTCATGACTACCGTGTTCTTACTGAATCTTCAAAAAATCAAGCTGTTTAAACATAATATAGTACGTATTAGCTTGAGATGTATAACTATAGAGAAAGATCTCAGTCGTAGTACTGAGCTTCAGTATACAATAACTGACATAGACTTCTACATACTACCTCTAAACTTTTTATCAGTTAGCATCTTGGGGAGAAGCAGAAGGGGCAGTTTTTCAAGCTCGGCAACTTTAAGATAGGTGGACTTAAAACTGGCTGGGGAATTCTGGGAGTTGAAGTCCACACATCTTAAAGATGCAGAACATTGGACTAGAGAGAGAGATACCTAGGGGGTTGACCTGCATGCAACTTTTAACACACACACACACACACACATCCCAAAAAGGGTAAGATATTTGGTCTGAAAAGCGCCCTGGTTTTCTCCTAGATATTTTATATATGCATCACATTCGGCTTTTTATTAAAGCTTCTCTATTATACGTATGAGTGAATAACTGTATTGTTTCATCAGAGAATCAAAACTCTTTAGATCTTTTAATCCTTTAAGAAAGATGAAAATTTTAAGCCTCTTCCCTTGTTGTTTGGAATCAGATTAGCCTCTTAAGTGCACCTTATCTGAACAAAAGCAAAACGTGGCTACAATGATACACTTTTTTGGAGTTGCTTTTTCAGCTCCAGATGAAGTCAAGCTAAACTGTGAAATCTTTGTTCTTCCATAAGTGTGTTGTGTAGGATTTTGTCATGTAATGTTCCGACTTACATATTTTCTAATTACAAACTTTATGCAACATAATTTTTACATGAACATGTATAAAATCTCAAATGTCAGTATTTTTCTTACCACTTTAATGTATGATATATATGGCTAAATGAACTTTGATTTTACAAAAATCAGTCGGCACTAATCATATGCTAGTCATATTTTTTAGAAACTTGGTAATAAAAATTATGACTATTGCTAATTTGAAGCTTGAAAGAATGGTTTGTTATGTAGGCTGTAGATCTTTGAAACATCACTTCCTGATCCTCCAAGGTATATTTATTTGACAAGATTCTTGCTTTTTAAAGAGGGAGGTCTCTAGGAGCAAGCCCTGAAATTCCACAAGGCTAGAGAGGATTGTGCAATGACAGAGAACGCACCGCCACACAACTTGAACCCCCATGAATGGAAGAGGTTATCTGTAGCTCAAGGTTGAACTCTCGGGTTCTTGATGCTCTGTAGAGCTTGGTGGTTTTCTTGCAGATATTTCATTGCCAAACTAAGTGACATCATCAGTGCTAAAAGGAAATAGAGTTTGCTCTCAGTTTATATACTACAGTAGCGGTTTGCCCTATCGCTATTTGTGGGGGTGGTCTTGGTGGTTCCTTGAGTGGGCTGTTGTTTACTTGTTTGGTAATGAAACATCTACAAGAAAACCACCAAGCTCACAGAGCACCAATGACCCCCTTAAGATTAAGATTCCTGAAGACTTAACTTTCCTTTGAAATTCTTTTTGAGCTGTTCTACCATATTTAGTAGGTCCACTGAAACACTTCAGATTCATTCTCCAGCACAATCCCAGAAAAAATTGCAGCTGCTTTAAAGTTTTGCAAGTCCTATACTAGTGCATGCTTCCAAGTATCATTAGGAGAGTGGATATTCCAAAGCACCATATAGCTCTAACCCCAGCAATCCCGTTGTTTAAATAATGAAGTATGTCAGCTGAAAAACGCACTTCCGTTATTTAAATTACTGACACTTGTCTCCAACATAATTAAGATTATTATTGTTAAGATTAAGATGAGTTAAAACAAGTTAATTTCAACTGATGTAGAGTGGAATGAAAAATTGAAATACTAGAAATAGTGTTGAAAATAACAGTTTAGGTCCCAATTTTGCATAAACAGTATACTGCTTTGTAATATAATTATAACTATAATTAGAAAAATCTTACTTAAGTCACAGAGTAGGTGTAGAGTAGTTGCACTGTCAACATGGTGAAATATAATTCATTTAGGCTCCATTTATCAATTTATAAGTACAAAAGGCTTTGGTCTGTGTGCAGATGCAAGATGCCATTCTTACAAATGAGAAGTGATTGCCTAGTAAGTCCACGGCTGTGATCCACAAATCCAATTAGTCCACACAATTTTAAATTTAAATTCTATTCATGAATATGGGATGAAATCACTTATGAAAAGGTAGCTTAAGTTGCATTCTAAAAGTGGGAACGGAAAAGTATATGAGATTGGAGAAAGCTGAGATCAAATGGGTTTCGGGGACAAGATGCTCTAAGGTCCTTCAGTAGGATGAAGGTTTGGCAGCTTTATCAGCAATTTTTCTTTCCTGCTACTGCTGAATGTTAACTTGACAGTGTCCAGTATAGGTCATGGTATCTAACACCATAAAGAAGGCATAGATGACATGCTGACTGTGACCACTGCCAAAATATCTAACTATGACGTTCTTCTGAAGTCCAGAGATACTGTAAATAAAAATAAGGCGTTTTGTTTTTCAGTATGCCAATATCCCATTCTTTTCTCTTTTTTTAATGAGAAATATCGTTTGTTTAAAACAAAAATACAGATAAGCATTGACAGCCTGACTAACGTCAGTATAAGTTAGTGAGGGCGAACCAATGACATACATGTCAAAAATGACATGCCACAGTGTTTTGAGTAACACACCAGTATTCAACACCTATTCTCGAAAGTATGCCATTTCCTTGTGCAATTTTTGGAGGCCGTGTGAGAATGGGGTGTGCTTCCATGAGGCCTCTGGATCCTTTGAAAGTTATGCAAGAGGACTGCGCCCTCATGCAGCCGCCAGAGCCTTTGAAAATTGCATGAGAATGGGGCCTGCTTTTGTGAGGATTTCAGAGTCTGCAGAAGAGCATTCTCCGAAGCCACGTCAAGAATGAAGGCCTTGTGCGACCCACAACCTCAGTGCGACCCACAGGCCACAGGGGCCTGAGGAAAAAAAAGAAGGTAAGTGGCATGCAGCAGATCCTGGGGAGTGCTGGGCCATTCATGGGGGTAATCATGCCATTGGGCATATGCAGTGGCCCTAGGACTGAAGTTGGGCAGGGCCCTACCAGAGGACCAGCCTGGATGCTGTCGCTAAGTGCCATTCTTCAGGATGGCCTAGAAGAGGGAGATAAATAAATGTTCCCCTTTTGTAGGAGATGTGTGTGTGTGCTTGTGTGTGTGTGTGTGTGTGTTTGACAGGCCAACAGAATCAAGTTAGGTATTTTCTGAATTTTTGACAGGCCAAGCCCCCCTCCCCCCAAAAAATTCACCATTACCGGTGTACTTTGTGGCATAAAGTACATATTGAACCCCTTTGAAAAGCTTGAGAAGAGGAAATTGCAAATCAAATCTCTTACAAGATTTTGCATGGTATATAAGATAACACTGGAGGGGCACGAAGAAGAAGATCTGAGTTGTGGGGATATGATACATTTCAGATGATGAAGAAGCACTCAAAATTAAATTCATTTGTAATTCCATTCAGATATAAATGAAATACATTCAAATATAAACTTTCCCCCTCTAGCACTGATTTTTGGTTTGTTTGTTTTCCTCTTTTTTTGGAGTATCTCCCTGAGTTTATTACTCAGATCACTTAAAAGCTTTTGTGGGTTGATGCACGCATTTGATCTTTGAATAAGAAAGTTTTCAGAGCTTTGACTAAAGGCACAGCACTGAGGCTACTCTAGACTGCCTAGTATTAACTGGGTCAAAACAATTGTATAACTAAAGCTACACCAATACTGTTACCTTGGATGCCTAAAACCATATAGAAACTGCTTTGTGTTTATGTGTTCTGTGATTAAAGTCTAGAACAGGTTCTGTTGGACAAATACTTGCAGGTATCTCTTGTGTAACCATGGGTGTGTACCTTGCACTCACCGCTTATTTTTTTTTATAGGCTGGCTTTTACCTACACTGCACCATTCCTCAATTCTTGAGCTGTCTTTTTGTACCCAAGCCATTTTCTGTAATCTGAACTCTCCTGTTCATTGTATTTACACTGAAAATTCTTCAGGCATTGAAAAGGGAGGGTACAAAGTGGAGATGAGCAAAAAGAGGAGGAAATTGTCAAACTGAAAACCCGACAATGTGAAATAGGAGCAGGAGTTACAAGGATACAGAATAAAAATGCAAGCAGAAATCACATTCCTTTACAATTTGCACCAGTTTCAAATTTCCAGTACATGCAGTGTTACTGAATAACATACATATTTCCTTCAGAATAATAGAATTATAGTAAGAAAGATCTAATCATATATGCCAACATGACAGATTTGAATTCAAGAAACATGCAAAAAAAATATAACAAGAATTGCTTAACGGAGGGAGGAGGGAAAAGAGGGGATCTACCAGAATACCCTTTTTAAACCATCTTTTTATCTATTTGTTTTGCCTCGTTTTTAAAAAATGCTTTTGTCTTTTATAATCATTTATAATAATGTAATAATAGTAGTAGTAGTAGTAGTAGTAGTAGTAGTAATAGGCGCCTTGGGTGCAATCCCAAAACAACTGGAGCACCACTTGAACACCATTGGCATTGACAAATTCGCCATTAGTCAATTGCAAAAGGCCTTACTAGGAACTGTTTCCATCCTGCGACGATATCTGTAATAACATCAAACATCCATATCTGCCTATCCCAGGTCCTTGGTAAGGACTAAGACAAAATGCCAAATCCAGTCTGAACATCTGGCTGACTGTGCGAATAATAATAATAATAATAATAATAATAATAATAATAATAATAATAATAATAATAATAATAATAATAATAATAATAATAATAATAATAATAATAATAATAGAGTTGGAAGGGACCTTGGAGGTCATCTAGTCCAACCCCCTGCTCAGGCAGGAAACCCTATACCATTTCAGACAAATGGCTGTCCAGTCTCTCTTAAAAACCTCCAGGGTTGGAACATTCACAACTTCTGGAAGGAGGTTGTTCCACTGATTAATTGTTCTAAGTGTCAGGAAATTTCTTCTTCGTTCTAGGTTGCTTCTTTCCTTCATTAGTTTCCATCCATTGCTTCTTGTCCTGCCTTCAGGTGCTTTGGAGAATAGCTTGACACCTTCTTCTTTGTGGCAACCCCTGAGATATTGGAACACTACTATCATGTCACCCCTAGTCCTTCTCCTCATTAAACTAGACATACCCGATTCTTTATATGTTTTAGCCTCCAGTCCCCTAATCATCTTTGTTGCTCTTCTCTGTACTCTTTCTAGAGTCTCAACATCTTTTTTACATCGTGGTGACCAAAACTGGATGCAGCATTCCAAGTGTGGCCTTACCAAGACATAAAATGGTATCAACACGTCTTGCCTATCTTAACTTGTGTTTCTAATCTGTTTTTACAGTACTATTTTTGATAGGTTGGGCTGTTTTTTCCCTTTTTCCCTGCAAAAGAAAGTTAAATAGTTCTGCTTTCTCCCTATTGCTTGTCACCTTCTTGTCACTTTCTCCCACTAATGGATCAATCATAATTTTTTTTCTTGTTTAATACAAGAAATAAAATAAAAATAGAGTGCATCATTATATTTATAATTTTATTAAGGATTTTAATTGTAGTAGGCACATCTAATGCAAACTGAAAGAAGAGTAGAAAAAGGTGCAAAGGAGACCTTTATCACAAGTTTAAACATTTTTTGTAACTCTTCAGCCCCTCTTAATTTATAACCAATGATATCTTCATTAAATATCCCCTTTTATCTCTAAACGAATCCATGAAACAGCATCTTTTGTCACAGAACGTCCATTACAGATTACCAGAAATAATAACGTATTTTAACCTCCATTAAATAAAGTTTGCATTCCTTCCTTATAATATATATTGTTTTCAACAAAGAAATATTTCAGATTTATTGAACACCATTGCATTTATATAGAAACTTTTTTCCATTTTTGTATTCAGTGAATGCAAAAAGATGTGTAGGAAAAAAGAGAGAATAACAATATTATTCTGCTGTCCTGTCCAGCTGGTGATGGTTTTAAAGGGCTTTGAAATGAGAGTTAACCTTTATTTTATTCTCTGACAGATTAGATAGATTCTTCCCATTAGCAAAACAAATAATATGCCTACTAGTAGGAAAAAAGAAGGAATTTATTTGCAAGTGATTAGTGAAAATGGATCCTAGGAACCATTAGAAGTGCCACTTGCACCAATCTTCCCCCTAAATTTTCTAAACAGACTTCATTTTAGTAGTCTGGGTGTCTTCTTAAATCACCATTCCTTAAACCTAGAAGCATTGCAAGGTATGTGTGTGGGAAGGATAATGGGAAAGAGTGTGGCAATGATGATGACAGAATATATTGTTTGGGCTCAGAAGCGAAGTAGGTGTAGACCTGGTTGATACTTGGATGGAAGACTATGATGAACTAACACTAATGACAGGTGAGATAGTGGAAATACAATCACTAGAAAATAGACACAACTCAGCGGCGCCAAACGAAGGACCATGACAAAATAAAGGTTTTACTTTGACATTTTACTTATTCTAAATGGAATAACCATTCGAACAGCTTCCCTTCAGAAGTTGTGGGTGCTCCATCACTGGAAGCTTTCAAAACGGAATTGGACAACCATTTATCCAAAATGCTATAGAACAAGGGATTGAACTAAAAGACCTCCAAGGTCCCTTCCAACTCTATTATACTATGTTCTATGTTCTATAAGAGTAAATGTTTGGCTGTAAAAGAAGAAAATGGCTACCTCCCCAAAAGCTCGCAGGAAATGATTTAAAAATGTAATGTTTTAAGACAGAATTATTTTTCGATGTTTCCCATCCTCCCTCAGCTTGAAGGAAGGAACGCGACATTCCCGAACTGATGCTGGAAACAGAAACCGAACAGAACAGAATAAAGAAGCTGGAGGGGGCCTTGGAGTCCAACCCACTGCATAAGCAGGAGACCCTATACCAGACATGTCAAACTCGTGACGTCACGTGACGTCGCGCAACGTATCGGAGCTTTTTTGCCATTGCCGGCAATGGGGTGGGCGCGGCTCCGGTATGATGAAACCGGCCTGCGGGCTGGCAGTTTGACACCCCTGCCCTATACCATTTCAGACAAATGGCTGACCAGTCTCTTCTTGAAAGCCTCCAGTGATGAGGCACCCACAACTTCTGAAAGCAAACCATTGGACTGGTTGATGGTTCTCACTGTTAGGAAATTTCTCTTTAATTCTAGGTTAGTTTCTATCTAAATCTAGACAGCAGTTACATCCCCTGCATTAAAAAGTCTTTCTAGCCAACCATGTGAACTTGGGGCTAGTGAACATTGTTGCCCTATGACTTATGTGGTTTCCATATTCCATATAGAGCAGCTGCAAATAAATTTTGTATTTTTAAGCCCATGACGGCATCTTAAGCAGACACCTATGAATGGCCAACAACTAGTAGTTAATTTTGTATTCCTTCAGTAAAAAAAGAAAAAGTGATTGAGACCATCTTTTTTTCTTTTTTCTTTTCTTTAGAAAAACCGTGCATCTAAATTGCATTTAATAATGCTGCACTTGTTTGTAAAGTATTAAACAGTCTGCACTGGATAAATCTGATGCTAGAACAGTTTTCCTTGTCATAAAAATGGTGACAGAGTTGCCATCTAGTGATGGAAAGAGTAATTGCTTGAATAAAATATGTACGGTATGTGTAGTTGTAAAGATACAGGAGAGAGTATGTCCAATAACTTGTTGGGCACAAATAATTGTGTAACTCTCATTGTTTTGCTTCAGCTATCACAAGTAAAGACTGCTGGCATTGCAAATGAGCATGTTTCTCTACCATTTGAGTTATGCAGATGATATAACACTATTGGCTGAAAATAAGGAAGACCTGGAAAAAATGAAAAAAGTAGGATTGAGTCTTAACATCAAGAAAACAAAGGTAATGACAACGGCTGCAGATGGACATGAGATGTTTATAAATCAACAAGGATGAAATTGAGTTAGTTTGAGAATTTATCTTCCTTAAATAAAAAATTGTTCACTCCTGAAATTGTTCAGTTCTACTCCTGAAATCAAATGCAGGATATAATAATAATAATAATAATAATAATAATAATAATAATAATAATAATAATAATAATAATAATAATAATAATAATAATAATAATAATAATAATAATAATAATAATAATAATAATAAAAACAACAACAATAATAATAATAATAGAGTTGGAAGGGACCCTGGAGGTCTTCTAATCCAACCCCCTGCTCAGACAGGAAGCCCTATACCATTTCAGACAAATGGTTGGCCAGTCTCTTCTTAAAAACTTCCAGAAACATCATTTCTGGTGGCAGGTTGTTCCACTGATTAATTGTTCTTAGGTCACACTGCAATGGTTAATATGAATAAGATCTGGAAAAGCAGAGATATTGATGTAAATACAAAAAGCAGACTAGTTAGAGAAATAGTCATCTGTATAATGATGTACAGGTGTGAGAGCTGGACACTAAGGATAGCTGATCAAAGAAGAATTGACGCCTTTGAACTGTGGTGCTGGCATAAATTATTGTGTAAACCATGGATAGCCAGAGCAACCAACATAGAGATGCTGAATCATATAAAAGCAGATACATCATTAAAGCCAAAATCACAAGACTACAAAGCCTATAAAGTCGCCAAGAATGAGACATGACTGAATGATTAAAACAACTAGCGAACATTTGATTCAAATGAAGAAGTGGAAAAAATACCAGGGTCTCATTAAAGAGGAAACATAGGGGTTAATTTATGATAATTTTAAGAACTTTGTCTAGGCAGTAATTGACAGTGATGATGTGGGGATGTACAGTAAGTGCAAGAAACAAAAAATGTCATTTCCAGGATTACTTTCCGATTTCATTTATTTAAATAACCCTATTTAAATTAAAATTATGGAGATGGAGGCCAACCTTTTTATTGAATGCTTATAGTCTGGTCATATAGGTAGTCCTCAACTTACAATTGGTTGCTTAATGACCATTTCAAAGTTACAATGGACCTCCCCAAAATCTAGTTACAACCCACTTTTGCAATTACTGTATGAGAAACACACAAACACATACACTACACTCAGGTAATCACACTTTGGGCATTTGGCAACCGGCTCACCTTTATGGGTGTTTGCAGTGTCCTGCAATCATGTGACTACAATTTTTAATGGTGTTTTTTTTTTTTGCTGGTTTCTAGCATTTACTTCAGTTTTATGGCAAAAAGTGTTGAAAAGTTTTAAAACTTCTTCGAAGTCTTTCCCATTAGAATAGCCCAAAGCAATTCCAATTTTAAGAGAATAGTCAAAATTATTAAAGCAAAACCATTCAGCAACAGGAGAAAGAAAAAGGATTTGAAAAAAAGAAAAAAAGAAAGAAAGCTGACACTATTATTTACTCAAAGGCGGCTCGGGTGAAAATTCAGCCGAGTAACCCCCCTGGGCAACCTGTGCGGACCCATACTTCCCAAAATCGCAATCCTGGTCCCTGCTCGCTAGGGGGAGCCCCGACTCCGTCCGCGGAAAGCCAGGCGCCCGGAGGAGCCGCTTCAAAGCCGGCCGCCGTCACTGCAAAGCTGCGCCAGCAAGAGCGGGAGAGGCGCCAGGCGGCTGCCGGCTGTGCCCAGGCTCCGGTCCTAGAGAAGGCGCGCGGCTGCCATGAGCCAGGCGGCCGCCGAAGGGGGAGCTGCAGCCTCCCGCGGCTGCCCCTCGCCGCCCGCCTCCTCCTTCTCCACCTTCCCCGCAGTCGACGGCTGGGCGGCGGAACTGATCGCAGACGCCGCCGAGGACGGAGAGCCGCGGAGGAAGGCGGCGGTGGAGGAGAGGGAGGCCGGCGGAGCTCGGCCGCTCGCTTACTGTCTGCCCCTTGAGGCCGGGAAGGAGGTACGGTGTGAGGCTGCTGGGGTCGCCTAGTGGAACGAAGCGTTGCAAGGGGGTCCCCTTAAGCATCCTAGGGCTTTATGCACCTCGGGGTGATGCTCGGGAAGGGAAGGAGATGCTTGGGAAGGGCGCCTGTATTCCCACGACCCACCGAACCCCAGATTAGCCTACCGCGTTTTAGTTTAGTGTATTGTCCGAACTTAGCCCGTGTGCCTAATTCTTGGTGCCGTAGATGGTTCAAATCCACGACACCGAGTTCCTTGACTAACATGGGTTAATGGGTCGTATGGAGGCAGCTGAGCGCTAGCGTCATTTAGATCCGTGCTGGTCTGAGGGTTTGCCTCCTTATGAGCGTGCCCTCTGCTTTTTCTTTATTTTGTTAAGGGATCACCTAACCTTTGGAAGCAGTTATTCCACAGTGCAATTGTGGCATCCCTGTATAACAATTTAAATGATCCAGTTTTTTTAAAAGTGATTAATTGTGGGGTGAGAATATAACCTTGTTGGTCTTCCTGCATCTTTCACTAGTGTTTGATCCACCATATCCTTGGGAATCATTTAGCTGGAATTGCTTGCACACTTTTTTTTTTCTTAAGCTGTTTGCAGTCTTTGGAGTCAGTTTCTCTTCTATTTTTGCTACAGTTCAATATTTAAATAAAATGGAGAAAGTCACCAAGGGAAGACAAGGACAAAGGTCTCATCAGTATTGTGAGGCCACTGGTTGGTCTGTAAATATTTAATTGGGAAATGTAATTTTAAGATGGAATTGACCCATTCCCTGGAAGTTAGGCTATATCTATATTGCACTTAATGTTCAAACCCATTTAAAACATTGATATTAGTATCTAAAGAGTTAAATTATTGAGCATCATTTGTGTCTGTATGGGTTCATTTGGCTGTTAACCACAATTGACACAAGGAATAGGCCATTTTTCCATGTTCAAGTTCTGCCCAGTTTTAGATAAGGAATTAAAAACTTTTTTTTCAAGCTGTTTTTTTTAAAAGGCTGTTCAGTTTATGTTAAATTTATTTTTAATTGGCTGATTTTTGGAATATTTGAGCTGTGATTATTGTACTATTAGCATCCAAAAGTATTTTCAATTGGCTGCATTTATGGATAATGTGAATTGCAAATTTTGCATTGTTAGCATCCTGTTTTATACATTTTTTAAAAAAAATTAGAAGAGTGCCATGTAAGAGAATAATTGATTTAACAACTTAATACCCAAAGTAATGAGCAGGCCCATTAATAAAGTACTGTACTTGAATTATAGTTCTTACCTCACACACACAAATAAAAATGTTTTCAAGCATTTCAGCCTAGTTAAGAATTTTCAGGGCACATAGTTGCATTGCAGTATATCGGAAGTGCTCTTTTTTGAACAAAGCACAACTTTTTTTATGTTACTGTCTTAGAGTCAGTGTTGACTGCCTGGAGTAACCCATGCAGTTTTCTTGGCAACATTTTTGAAAGTGACATAATAGAAATAGGAATGGACCATGGAGATCTTCTAGTCCAGTGGTTCTCAACCTTTTTAATGCCGCGACCCCCAACCGGTCGTAAGTCGAGGACTAAACTGGTCGTAGGTCGAGGACTAAACTGGTCGTAAGTCGAGGACTAAACTGATCGTAAGTCGAGGACTACCCAGCCAGTCGTAAGTCGAGGACTTTCCCTGCCCGGGAGCGCCACACATGCGTGGTTCCTCCCCCTGCGCCGGCCGAGGCGTAGCTGGCAAGTGGCAGAGACGGAGCAGGCCGACCACCAGCTGGCCCAGCCCAAGGGAGGTAAGGGGAAAAAAAATGGCGGACAGCCTTGCTTGGCGACCCCCGTGAAATGGTCGATCGACCCCAAATGGGGTCGCGACCCATAGGTTGAGAACCGCTGTTCTAGTCCAATCCCTGTTTAGGCAGGAAACCTTAATACCATTTCAGAAAAAGGGCTGTCCAGTCTCTTCTTAACCAGTGTTGGAGCATTCACAACTTCTGGAGGCGAATTGTTCCACAGATTAATTGTTCTAACTATCAGGAAATTTCTTCTTCGTTCTAGGTTGCTTCTTTCCTTCATTAGTTTCCATCCATTGCTTCTTGTCCTGCCTTCAGGTGCTTTGGAGAATAGCTTGACACCTTCTTCTTTGTGGCAACCCCGAGATACTGGAACGCTACTATCATGTCACCCCTAGTCCTTCTCCTCATTAAACTAGACATACCCGATTCCAGCAACCGTTGTTTATATGTTTTAACCTCCAGTCCCCTAATCATCTTTGTTGCTCTTCTCTGTACTCTTTCTAGAGTCTCAACATCTTTTTTACATTGTGGTGACCAAAACTGGATGCAGCATTCCAAGTGTGGCCTTACCAAGGCATTATAAAATGGTGTCAACACGTCTTGCCTATCTTAACTTGTGTTTCTAATCTGTTTTTACAGTACTATTTTTGATAGGTTGGACTGTTTTTTCCCTTTGTGTAAGGATGGATGCAAAAGAAAGTTAAGTAGTTCTGCTTTCTCCCTGTTGCTTGTCACCTTCTTGCCACTTTCTCCCACTAATGGATCAATCATAACTTTTTTTCTTGTTTAATACAAGAAATAAAATAAAAATAGAGTTAATTAGTTCTAGGTTGCTTCTCTCCTTGGTTAGTTTCCATCAGTTGCTTCTTGTCCTGCCCTCAGGTGCTTTGGAGAATAGCTTGACTCCTTCTTTGTGGCAACTTGCCATTTCCTTTCTTTCTAGGGCTGAGAGAGAATGACTGGCTCAATGTCACCTGGTTGGCTTTGTGACATTAGAACTCACTGTCTCCTGGTTTCTAGCCTGGTGCCTTAACCACTACACCAAACTGGCTGGCTATATTAAGATTACTGTTGAATAAATCAAAAAATATTTTGTAAACATTGCAAAGAGACAAAGAGTGCAGAATGAGTGCAACTTTGGCAGATCTCTCATCGGGAGGGTTGAATAGATTGTTAAGATTTGTATGAATCAGATGCACAGTGCTGAAATTTGATTATTGAGAGTAATTTGGTAAATAATTTTGTTTGTGTGTGTGTGTGCGCGTGTGCGTGTATAGAACAAATATAAGCAAATATATGTGAATTTTCCAGTTTTAAAAATTGTAAAGTAATAGTTTTGTAATTTGCTACAATTTGCAATTCTTATAAACAAAGATTTAACACATTTCTTGAAATCTGGAAGTATGTAATTATATATACATACACACCCACACACACACACACACATTATAATTTATATAATTGGAAGGAAAGAGAAGAGGACAACCAGTAGCAAAGCCGATGAACTCAGTTGCATAGCAATACTACGGGTATATAAAGGTCTTTTAAAATGCAATTCAATCTGAGTTAAATTCAATTAAATATTATATACATTTGACTTTGATTATTTGCCATCAAGTCGGTGTCAGCTGTTAGTGAGCGCACAGTTGGAAGACCTGAAAAAACAGGTTAGGCACAGATTGTCATGGAGAAAACTGTGTCTTCACTAACAGCTGACACCGACTTGATGGCAAATAATCAAAATCAAATGTATATAATATTTAATTGAATTTAACTCAGATTGAAGTGCATTTTAAAAGGCCTTTATATAGTGTTTAAAGTAATAATGTTAATAAAAAGAAAAGTTTGTGAGGAAAAATAATAGACACACATTGATGAAATGAAAACAGTACTTTTGCCATAAGAGTTGTTGTATGTCTCTATGCATAATATATATGAGGGTTAATCAAAACAAATGACATGAGGAAGAATAGAGAGAAGTTATACTGTTAAACATTTAATACCTGAATTCTGACATTGTTGATATTTTAAATATAGTTTTCCCCTGTGTTGCCAAGTGAGGTCTGGGCAAATAAATCATTGCTCTCCAACAGTCTAATCCCAACAGGTTGAATTACTATGAAATGTAGATTCAGGTAAATGAGTGATGGCAGAATCATTCGTTTAAGGAGATTGAGAATTCTAGTCCCACTTTAGGTATGAAAGCCGACTGGGTGACTTTGGGCCAGTCATTCTTTCTCAGCTCAACCCATCTCACAGGGTTGTTATTGTGGGAAAAATAGGAGGAGAGAGTATTAGATATGTTCACCAGCCTAAGTTATTTATAAAATAATAAAGGTGGGATAAAAATAATCTAATAAATATATTAATTTTAAGTGGTAAATAGGTACCTTATTTGCAGGAACCTTAATCTTAAAAAAAAAAAAATCCAAAGCCTCAATTTGGCTCCCCTGGTCATGACCCATCCATTTTGGGAAGTGTGATGGTTGTCATATTTCACAAAGCCCAAAGCAGTCCTTGGAGTAGAAATTGCATGCTGCTAGTTAAATCAAAGTCGTCTTCAGTCTGACACAACCATAGTAGATGTAAACAGTTTGACTTGGGGTGAGAAGGCTGAACTGAGCAGAGTAACTGAATGAGGTTATTGTACACTTTGCCTCTATCTCCATTTTGTCCCTGTCACTTGATTTAAAGAGCAGACTTATTATTTGGTACTTAATAAATAATATTTTTTCCAGAATAAATTCAGTGAATTTCAACTGACTCCTCATGAAGAGACTTATTCAGATGTTTAAATGTGTATGTGTGCATGTTTAGATTCAAGAAATTATCTCCCTCAAGACTGTTAAGAGCAAGATAAATACCTAGATTAGAATGTCAGTTTTCTCCTACTTTGTTTTTATAATAGCATCAATAGTGTTTTATGTGCTCTGATTAGCCCAAGGGAAGAAAATGTCAGGTATAGTTTTGCTAAGAGTCCATGCTATTACTGCTGCGTGATGACTGATACTCTTTACGTTTATCATGCTTGTTTATGATTGTGGAATAATGGCTACTAAACTTCCATGCCTCAGCTAATAAAAACAAACTAGCATAATTGTTTTGAACATGTCTGTTAGCACTCATCATGCCCCATTCAAAGCAAAATACAAGATGGCACAAGCTTAACTAGCTGGGATTGGTTTAGATATTCTATAATTAACTACATGAACTTGGCCACATTTATGCTGAAGTAAACCATCTTTACATAGGATTCTTTCCTAGTAATTGGGTTAAATGAACATGTTTGTGAGGCTACTTTTAAATACAAATAGTATTGCAAATTATGTGTATGAGATTTATTGGGCTTGTTTTCTGGTAATGACTTGTTGGTTGTTCAAGATTGTGTCACTTCTCACCTTCACTTCTAATCTACAATCTTGGGAATTCCTGGTGGTTTCCAGTCAAGGCTTACCATATGCAGTATTGCTTAACCAAGTGAAAGAAAAGTGAACATATAAAGCTTTAGGAACAAAGTTTATTTCCTGTTTATTTTACTGATGATGAGTGAGCTCAAAATGATTATTTCAATTAGGGGTACAAAATAATTTTGCTGTGGGTTTTGGAGAATTTGTGTGTTCTGCTTCTGCCAGACTTCATAATATCAGTGTTTGTTTTTCAGCAAAAATAAGCAGAAAACCTGTATATGAAAAGAAGGTACAGTATATTATTGAAAGTGGTATACAAATAGCAGGAAGCAGTCAAAAAATACTCTGAAGAAATGTGTATAGAAGAAGTCTGTACTGGGAATTTTTTTGTTAAAGAACAAAAACAAGATAAATTATTAAAAATATGTAAATTGTGCAAAAATTAACACTTAAGTCAGAGAAAGAATATTGTTAGGAAATATTGTGAATATAAGTAACAATGAAATTTTTGTAGATTTTTAGAGTGAAGTTCTACTATATTAACACGAATAGCAAAGTAAATGGGATTTTTAGTGATCTTCTTAGTTAGAATATCGAATATAAAACATAGAATCATAGGGCTGGAAGGGACCTCAGAGGTCTTCTAGTCCAACCCCTGCTCAAGGCAGGAGACTTTATATTATCCCAGTCAAATGACTGTCCAGTCTGTTTTTGAAAACCTCTAGTGATACTACTACTACTACTACTACTACTACTACTACTACTACTACTAATAATAATAATAATAATAATAATAATAATAATAATAAAGTTAGAAGGGACCTTGGAGGTCATCTAGTCCAACCCCCTGCTCAGGTAGGAAACCCTTTACCATTTCGGACAAATGGCTGTCCAGTCTCTTCTTAAAAACTTCCAGTGTTGGAGCATTGGATGTGGTTAAATAGTATCTGAGTGAGAATAATAATTTTCTGAAGGGATATGGAACTCTTCTGTTCTTAATTCCTTCTTGAAAAAAATGAGTTTTTTTCCTTCCAGTTGTTTATCAACATAACAAACTTTATTGATAAATATAATCAATAAAACTGTAATTTGAATAAATTTGTGCCTGCCACAGTAACTATCTGAATTCATGTCACACTGGAGACAAGGAGGACAGGTGATACCATGTCAGTTTTGAATTCCAAATGGTACATCATTTACAAATGACAGAAATTACATAATATGGATCATTTGCTTGATGGTGTCATTAACAATGAACAATAATTTCTGCCTTTAATTTTTGTTGTTTGGTGTAAATCAGTTTCTCACAGTGGCATGGCAATAATTATTTTCATTTTAATAGAAGAAAATGATGATTGAAATCCCATGGAGTCAAAAATGAAATCTGACTTAGGAACACTTAATTCATAACATTTCTGAACATATTTTAGAGTGATCTTATCTATCAGAATGGCATTGCCAGATATTATAGCACCATATTGGGCTACCTGGAAACATAATTTAATTTCTGCTTCTGCCTGATTTTAGAAAAACACTGCAGAATTTAAGGGCCTGCCCTGAAGAAGTAGTCTTTCAATCCATTTTCTCCTACCCTGCCATTCAGAAGCTCTACTGTTGGTTGTGTTTCTTCAAAGATTAATAGAGATAATGCTCAAATAAATATATGTAGTATATTCTGTAAATTTAACCCACTGTCTATCTGAAATCTCAGTGGGAGTATCAATTTAAATTTGTTTTTCAAATAAACAAGATGAATTGTTGAAAATACTCTGCTCACATCTTTATATATGTCCTTGAACCAATACAGAAGTATCAAAAGACAATTCTTGACTAATAATAGATATTGAGCTATATCATAGATTTGTTTCAATACTTCACAGGCTCATAATTTAAATTCTAAAAGGAGTTTATTTAAACGTCACAGACTTTTGCAAAGATGTTATTGACAAGAACTTAAGGTATATTTATGCTATTTGTTATCATGTTCATTTTCTAAATTATATGCAGTATATGCACAATATAATAGCTTGGTGATTGCAGGGCTATCAAAAGGCAATGGGTGTGGGTGAATAATTGTCATAAGTAAAGTGATCCTTAACATCCTGCTTGTTTGTGGAAAGGCCACCAGAGGAAATAAGGAGAATATGATGTAATGTTTATGTAAGGCCTGTTCCTTGAAATATTAGAAGAGACGACTTCAAGTGATAGTCTGTGACCTAAAAAGTTAAATATAACTCTGATAATGGGGGATTACTGAAGTCTTTTAAAGGTGGTGTTGAACTTTACAGAAATTTATATATATACCGGTATATGTAAAAATGGATATGAACTGAAATACAGAAGAAAGCACAAGTAATGTTTAATTTTGGAATCATAACTTTTAATAGAGTAGAAATGGTATAATAGAGATAGTCATTGACTTACCTTACGGTGACTTAGTGACTGTTTGAAGTTATGATGGATCAAAAAACAAAATTTGAAGTTCTGACAGCCATCCCACAGCCACCCCGAAGTCACATTTTATTTTGGGGGTGCTTGGTAACCAGCCCATATATATGGCTGTTTGCAATGTCCCACTGTCACATAACCATGACATATGATTTTTTTTGCCACAAGTTGGCATGTATTTCCAGTTTCTGACAACATCCCTTGTAGATAATGGGTTCACTTGATGCCCTTGGCATTCGGTTAATGACAGCAAATTCCCTTAATGATTGCTGCAAAAAAATGTCATAAAATCAGGTCAGTCAGAGGATGACCCACTTAATGACTGGTACTTCTTATGATCACAATGCCAGGCTTGCTTCCAGTCATAATTCAAGGATTATCTGAAGTGATAAAGTAGGGGAAGAAAACGTTTTCAGAACAAATAGTGGTGATGGCACAAAAATCAGGAATGTCATGATTATTTCACACATAATTCTAACCAAGATTTTCTAAAACATGGTTTGTTGGATAAATGATAGTGATCTGACTTGCACATAAGCCATAATGGATGATACCACACTTGGTATTAAGCTTAAAGTACACAAACTGTTTTAAAGGCACTGTTTGTTTTAAAAAAGACAATTTTAATGGAGTACCTAGTTATACTAGGAGTATCTATTTTAATTCACTTCAGATACTTAGTATTTTCATCTTTTAATCATGCATCAACAATAATTTTGAATAATCTTTCTCAACCTGATCCAAAACTGAAAGGCACCAGATTGCAGAAAATCATCATAAGATAATAGATTCTATTACATCTCAAGCAGAATTCTCACCATCAGATTTAAAAAAATATTGCTGTTCTATAAACACCCCAAATTTCTGCTAGGCCGAAGGAAAGAAGAAGTTTGAAATTTGCAGCAGTTAGCTTTTTCTGTCACTTTCCTTTCTAAAACATGAAGTAATTGGAAAATTATGTGGTTTTACTGTAGATGGTGTTACATGTTTCTTTGAAATGGTATTATGAGAAAAAGGACAATTGTTAAAAATTTAACCATGTATTTATTTCAGATTCTCTCAAGGACCATTTATTCAAGTTCTAATAAACATTGTAAATTGGGGAACTTGTTTCAAACAGATTTTTAGATGTGGAGCTTAAATGGGCTTTCACCAACAAAATGCTTTCTGCAAGGATAGTAGGTTGCTATGATATTGGAAAGGATCCAAACAAGAAAATTTTTCATGCTTGTCTTCAAGAGAAAACATGGAGAACTAAGTTTGGCAAGCATGGCCTTTTTAAAAATAAATTGCATTTTGTATATTGGTGCATATAATCTAATGAGAAGTAGAAAAAATATTTTCAACTGTCAGCATTTAATGTTAAGTAAGTCAAGTCATTGAACTTTAGGATGTTCAGAGGGTTCTCTCATTTTGCAGAGGCAATAACATTAGATTATCTCTTTATTTTCAGATGAAAGAAGTAGAAGGATGTATAGAAGAGATGTTAATAAGGCTGGATGAATTCTGTGGTATGACTGATATGGTATGTTCAGCTTCTGAAGACCTTGGAGAATATAAATACTTCCTCTTTATGTTATCTCCTCTGGAGGCCATCTTGAGAGTGATTTAGAAACAGCAGCTCAGCTGCAGTGAGCTGTGTGGGAAGAGGGAGCTACAGGACTTTCTCTCTTCTCTCTCTCACACTCCAGCGTGCGCACACACATACACATGCTCACATTCTTCCTGAGGCAGCCATCTTGATAACAACCTTCTCTGAAATGGTTTTTATTACTGAGAACAGTGATGGTTAAGCCACAAGGTGGCACCATGGTGCACAAATACTTGCAGGCCTAGACAAGTGCTCTTTGCTTGTAAATTTTATGTGCACCATTCTTACCTGCATGCATAGACATAATGAGCTCTGCTCACAGATGTCTCCTTGTGGCTGTTTGAATACTATATGAAAGATTCCCCGTATTAGTTCTAGAGAGAAAAATTTGCACACTCAACCCAAGATTTCCCCTCTTATTTTTTAGTGGAGAAGAAAAGCTAATGCCATGAAGTTGATAGCTGTCCAAAGGTCATCTTGGAAAGTGATTGTGGACTTTTTACTTTAGGACCAAAAAAACAAATTCCCAAGAGGCCCACTGATCTTGTGTCATGAAAACTGACTACAATAGCTTGCAATTGGTGATTTAAAATGAAGGTATTGATACAGTCCTATTCATATCATCAGTTCAAATACAGCATATCTGGTTGTTCTTTGCAGCCTCTTTAATCAGTGCTTTGCATTGCAATGATTTGTGGGGACCCTTTTTAATCATTGTATTCCAATTCATAATAAGTATGATGCACATCAGCTTTAGAAAACAATGCTTAAAAGACCTTCCAAAAAACATATATTTATCAAGTATGTAGTGCATTGTCAAAGGGAAACTTACCTTTCCTAAGTATATGTAGGTTGTTTTCATAGGTATTCAGATTCTACCATTTCAGATTTCTCTGCTCCAGTTGCAACCAACAAAATATTTAAGGTTACTTTCCTGGGAATTGTCTCTGTTGCTTTCAAGGACACATATTTCTGCATAGATAATGGTAGAATTATCTTTGTTAGTGTCTCGCCTTGCAGCTTTGTTGTCATTGTTTTCTTTGCTGTCTCTTGTATCCAAGAAACAGGCAATTATTTTTTATTGTGTTTTTATTGGTTTTAAAATTTTTATAGTCTGCAGTTCGATATATTGTAGTATATTACAATAATAATGGTTAAACACAAGAGCGTGAAATACAATAAGAAAAATAAGTACTAAAAGCTTAGAACTCAAAAATAATGTGATTTCCTGATGAGTCTTCTCTGCAGGAACAATGTCTTTGAGACTTGGCTTGTAGTAAGTTTTTTGAATAAGATAGTTTGTTCTAATGAGATTTTTTGACTAGTTAACAATAAAAAAATCACTTTGATAGATTCAAATATTCAAATTTCCCAGAATACTTTAACCTCTTACAGCAAAAGAGAATCAACTAATTCTTTGTTTGATCCTAATTAGAAAACTTAGTAGACAAAGGAAAGCCAGTTTTGGTCAACTCAAGGAAGCAAACATATCTACTATTCTTGCCTCCTATTTTCCCCACAACAGCTCTGCATTGTAGTAGTTTACTTTTTATTATTTATTACATTTCTACACCACCCATTTCACCTAGGTTATTCTGGGTGGTTTGCAGAGCAATTACAGAAGAATTGAGTTTGGAAACCATCTGTTGGCTGCTGCATTTTCTTTTGCATAGGTCTAAGAAAAGATTGCAATTTCCCACAAGGAACTGTAGCAAGTCCACATGTTGCATGTAGTTTAATCTTTAATGTGGCCCCAAGGGGATTTCCACAAGGACTTACCTGTGTGTTTTTTTTAAAGGTCCTATTTCAGCAAAGGTGTGCATAAAAAAGAAAAGTATTTGCTACACATTTCTTTCCTTACAAAGTGTATAAAGATTTATTTAGGAGAGGGAAAACTAAGCATAGCTGATAGTTAAGCTGGATTGAGACATTGATTTAGCATCTGAGAGAAGACAATGGCAAATAATTTCCATATTGTTGACCAAAACTCAATATTGACATCTCTATGAAGTCACCAAAAATTGGGCTTTACCTAAAAGATGCCTTACCGTTTATAGTAAGATGATGTACACTGTGGATAGGAAGTAGTTCTTGAACTTTATCTTCAGGCCCCTTCAAATCTTTGTTCAGCCATGAAGAAAGTTATACACATCAAGGTAAAACTTGCATTTATCTTGCTTACCACATTTACAACAATTAGCTTTTGCTATTGATTCTGCTGTACCCAAATAATAATTGTGTTGTGCTATTTTACTTTACAGTTTTTGATGGCATGTTTCCAAAACATACGAACTGTTATTTGTTGTCTGTACATATTGCTCCTCACTGCCCAAAAAAGGGGGCATTACTTTCCTGCTCCAATTATTTGTTTTTATTGTCAGAGGAGAATGGCTGTTCCTCTGTATTGTAGGGTTTCCCTTCATACTTCTACAGGAGATATATATCTTTACTTCACTTCACTTCACTTCACTTCACTTTACTTTACTTTACTTTACTTCCATTCCCCTACCCCACCCTACTCTTCCCTATCCTACCCCACCCTACCATTCCGTACACAGTCATTTGTCAGGAATGATGTAGGGTCTCCTACTTGAGCAGAGGGGTTGGATTAGAAGATCACCAAAGTCCCTTTCAGCCCTATTACTCTATGTTCTATGAGTCTCTATCAACCCTTGTTTGCTGTTATTCTGTTGTTGTCTTCTAAAGAACTAGAGCCACCTGTGCTGTGCCACTGTCTCTCAGAATTGTGCACACAGTACTGTAGCATATATTGCTCAGCTGGCAATGCTGTAGGTATCCTAACTCTGCCTATTGCTGAATTTAATGCAAGTCTGGAAAAGCAAAACAGTAAATGATGGGTACAACTCTTCCCACCACTCACTCCCAGAGAACAGAGCGATCTGGAAGCTGACCTGTGTTGTCCTGAAAAAAAAAGAAAAAAAGAAAAATCCAAAGTAGAAGCATTGCTTCTGAACATCCTTTGTGATTTCAATCTGGTTTTTTAAGCTTTATTCAACTAGGATAACAACAGAACAGAGTGTAGAGGAAGAGCACAGAAAGAAGATGTAGCCAGAATCCGGGAGCCAGACCCACCCCAGTCCTGCTCCAGTTTTATAGTTGCAGGATGCTTGTCAGCTAATTAGTGATAGGCAGAAGAGGGTGGATAACAAAACCAGAATAGATATCAAAGAATTGTTTTTGTCATAACATGCTGCACACAAAATAACAGAACAGCACCACCAATGAATCAGCAGATGTAAAGAAAACCTGCTAGGAATCAGCTGTGGGTGGAGAAATGTATATAATTCTTGCAACCTTAAGTTAAAATATGAAACATTCTGTTGCTTATATAGTATAAGCTTATATAGTAGCTGGTAAAAGAACACACTGTCAGTGTGGCATAACTGAAGATAACTACAGAACATATAATTCCTAGGAAGGAATCTACTGATGTGTTCATCTATCCTGAATTTTCTAAAGGACAATGTTTGGCGCTATATAGTACATGCAATGATATACTTGTATTATTACAGTGTACTGAATATGTTTTTGTATTTATTGCTTTCTGATACTTTTTTTTCTCATGCAGATTAGGAGTGATACATCCATTCTCTTGGAAGAGATGATTCCACTTATTAAGGCCAAGGTTTCAGAAATGAACAATGTCTACACAAAAGTGGATAAACTAGAGGTGTGTTGCTTACATTATGCAAGGTTGGACCAGAAATCTGGGCTTTCAAGCAGGTATAGTTCGATTGAAGTATTTAAAAAGATTCTTACCATTAAGAATCATCATACCGTTATCAAAAAACTGGTAAAAAAAATGGTGGATCAATTTTTTTAAATTAGAATTCACTAAAAACAAATGTAAATAATGTAACATATACCATTCATACCAATTTTGGATAAATAAAACTGCACCACGCTATACAACATTCCACAGACATGGATTGAGAAATAAGAAGACAAAGAAATTATGTATGGATGAAAAAAGGGAAATGTGGCTAACTCCAATTTCAGTACTTATTGTATCTCTTTGTACCTTTCTACCCTTGTAAACCATTTTTGGTTCCACCACATTGTACTACTTATCTTATGCCTTTTAATATTCTCACATCTTCCTTTTTTAGGATCCTAGCTCAATTCAATGGGACTTTCTCAGTGTCCCACATTCTGTCAGTTATTCACTCTTCATATATTTGTTTTATAATTAATTCCTTGTTTATTCTTTCTATACGTTTAAGGCACATCAATGTATGAATTTCTCTTGAACTTTTTCTCATAAGTACTAATATAGTATTTGTTTCTATTCTACTCTTAGACAGTCACTGTAATTCCCATACAGGTAATTCTTGACTTATGACCACAACTGAGCCCACAATTTTTGTTGTTAAGTGAGACATTTGTTAAGTAAGTTTTGCCCCATTTTACAATGTTTCTTGCCACAGTTGGTAAGTGAATCACTGCAGTTAATAAGTTAGTATCCCAGTTGTTAAGTGAATCTGGCTTTCCCATTGACTGCTTGTCAAAAGATTGGAAAAAGTGATCACATGACCTTGGGACCTAGCAACAGTCATAAATGTGAATCAGTTCCCAGGCGTCTTAATTTTGATCACATGATCATGAGAATGTTGCAAAGGTCATAAGAATATAATTCTTCACTATGGTTTTATATTTTGTTTTCAGAGAGAAGGAAATAATGATATATTTTATAAAAAAAATACTTTAAAAAATTACTTTCCTAACTTCCTCTGTTATATTTATCTAGTATACTAAGTGAATCTGTTTAGACCTGAAAGCTATTAGTTGCTAACAAGGGGAAATGACGCAAAGTCTATCCTTCATAAATGTGGATTTCTCTCTTTTTTTAAAAAAAAAAAAATCATATTTAGGATATAACTACCTTGAGAAAATAAGAATAGCACAAACTATAGTTTACATCATGGATTATTCTTTTTTTTAAAAGTTACTAACAGCAAACAAGAGAGATCAATACTGCTTTGGTCAATTTAGCACGTCAAACATAGTTTCAATATGACCATTGATCACGCATACACACAGACAAATATTCCAGTTGCTGAAAAGAAAAGTAACTTTGGAAAATCTTTTCAAAATTAAGAATTCAAACCAATTCTTTTGATGACTTAATCCAGTGATGGCGAACCTTTTAGAGACCGAGTGCCCAAACTGCAACCCAAAACCCACTTATGCATTGTTGGGTGCTGGGTGGGTGTGGCCCATTGGGTGGGCGTGGCTGTGGTGATAACAGCAGACTGGGTGGGACTAAAAAGTTCAATCAATTCCAACTTTGCAAGATCTTTTTTTCCCGCAAGAAGTTGAAATTGTCTGATTGATTGAACCTTTTTTTTTTTTTGCACATGGTGGAGGCCTAAAGCGAAAAGGTTTTATAAAACCCAGCTGAAGGCCTAGGACTGGGGCAACCACTGACTTAATCTCTGTTTCTGCCTCTTAGGCATTTGTGAAAATGGCTGGCCATCATGTTTCTCTCCTAGAAGAACAAATTCTCCAAGCAGAGAAGACCCATGCTGGATGTCCCTCTTCTATTCAAAAGCTGCTTGGGTCACTAGTTTTCCCTTTATTTAAAAAAGTAAGTATGAAAAATTTTCAGACATGGGAAAAAAGTAGCTTTGAACAATACTTCCTCTGCCAGTTTTCTAAAAAGGATTCCTTTTCAGCCATGGACAATTATTTTATTTTTTTGAGGGGAGGCATTTCACAGATTATTCAAAACTTCAGAATTTCAGGGTCTCAAAATATCCTGCCGGAAAACATCTGACAGTTTCTTTGAACAAGTTCAGTTCAGTTGCACCTGCAAATACAGAGAAAGCTGATCTATTCCTTAAATCACCATTCTGATTTAAGTTCACAGTTCCTGAATGAGGACCTTGGATTATCTTGATTATTTTCAAAATGGAAACCAAAATTGTTTGAAAGGCTTAAGTAAACACATTGTGTGAATTTGGGTATTTATTTGTTGGATGGATATCCTGCTCTTCCTCCGGGAGCATAAGACAGCATAAGTACTGTAGTACTCCTTCACTTATTTCATTAGAACAAGGCTATGGTCTGTGAACAACTGGCTGGCTCTCCCAATAAACCTCCATGTCTGATCGTGGACTTAACTCCTAGTCTTAATTCAGTATTGTTTCCATTACACTATGTTGGTATTCAGTTCATCCTATTCTACATCCTATCCTATTTGACTGGACAAATATTTCAGTGAGCAAGGAGACAGGCAGTGAGGAGAGAACCCTATGTATTGTTTGTTATTTAAATTATTTGAATTCTGTCTTTTAGGTAAAGACTTCAAATGAGAAAAAAAACAGTAAAAATGTAATAGATTACTAAATGTCCCCAAATCTGTCAAATAATCCAGTGGACAAAGCTCAAACACTCTTAATATTAAAAGGACTGGAGAACAGGATATATGCTTCCCTGGCTCCCAAATTAAAGGAAATTCATGAGGTAAATATATCTAGAGGTTAATCCCATGGTTGGGAGGCCTTACAGAAAAGGCTTTCTTTCTGATAGGCATCTGTTCCATATCTGAAAGTAAAGCATTCTGTGAAGGACCTTGGTAGATTTTGCTTATCAGGCAGTTTTGTATAGAGAAGGTAATCTTTACATCTTGCAACTGAAACTTTTTTAGCAGCTTCAAGTTCAAAATCAACCCTTTGGTTTGTTATTTAGAAATAAACTAGCTACTAGTGGAAATCTTTTAGCATTGGATTAATATGTTCTCAACAGTCATTGTTGCTTAATACTTCTTTAGAAAAAAAAATCTCAGATGTAATGAATTGCAATGATCTGATTTGAATTTAGATCTGTGACTGGATAAATTTCTGCTTAAATGCTTCTATAAGTAAATCTGATTTACTTGCCCTTTTAAAACAAATGGTGTAGAAAACCTTGAATAGAGATCTCTTGTAGCAATTATACGTGAAATATATTTTCCCACCAGTTAATATTTGTGACAGTTTTTAAAGACATGAATTTATGTAGGTTTTTTCTGATTTAAATTTTAAAATGCATTATCTGCCAAGCAAAATATCTCAGAATTAAAATCCGGGAAATTAAAAAATTTGGGAGTGCCATTCTTGTAATGTTACTGTTGTTATATGAACATTTAAAAGATCTTTCATTTTTAATTTTGCTATTTGACTTCAAACAACAATTTCTTATAGTTTCAAAACAATATCTAACAGTAGAAGTTGGAAAGTAGAGTTGCATCTAGAAAATAAAAAAAATAAATAAAATCTCTTTATTGGCAAAAAGTTTGAACTTTGAACATTTAAAATGTTCTTGCTCTGCCTTTATCTATAATAACACTTTTCATACAGTCTGGATAATTTTGACAAATGTTCCAGTGAATCATTTTGGTAACTGTGTTATGTTGCTCTTTTTAATCAGTTTGTGAGAGCTTCCAGCACAAGCTGAGTATATAATCAACTTTTGATTGATAATTAATATTTAATAATTTATTTTGAATTATTTTATTATTGTCATCACTAGGTTCAGTTTAAATCAGTGTGGGAAAAATATTTTGGAAAACAATTGGTAATGGATGAGCTCCCTTCCAAAATATATTGGAATAGACTTTACTTCAGCCCTGTGTCCTGATCTGGTTTGTAAGCTGAGATTTGCTTTTCTGTCCCCCCTCCTCCCCTTTCAAGCAAGTCTCTGTTTGGGCCTCTGTTAATCTCTTTCTTCATTTTTGTGGTTGAGCGATACAGTTACTTTAGGTCAAATTGGATTATTCATGCTTTTGGATACCATTTTTAAAATGGTATATGCTATCTTCTGGGGGGGGGGAGCGGGACTCTGTTATTTTTTTTAAATGTTAAGGCATAATTATTTTTTAGTCTGGGAGAATTTTAAGGGGGTAAATATGTAAATGGGAAATTTGTTTGTGGGTACAAAGGAAGTAACGAAGTTACAAAAGAATGAAAACAAGATAAATGAGCATGCAAAGATATAAAAAAATAATCTCTAAGTGTTTATCATATTTGTTCCCTAAGAGGTATATTTTTATAAACTCATTAAACAAGAAAAATAAAGCTTTGGGGTCATTTCTTCAGGCTGAAGATAGCAATGAATTTATTATTTTTGAAAATGGCTAGCTGTATGTTGTGTAGACCTAATTTAGAGGGACTAGAAAATATACGTTAGGCTGGGCTTGTCTTTAGACCAGTTTATTACCCATTTCTGTAATTTTTTTATTTTTTATTTTTATTTATTTTATTTATTAAATTTATATGCCACTCATCTTGCTTTCCAATGCAAGTCCGGAGGTTTACAATGCAATAAAAATATAAATGCAAACACAATTTACACATTTAAAATTTAACTTTAAATTATAAACTTTAAAAGAGTTAAATGCAGACTGAAAACCAAGAGGTTTTCTCTGAGTTTGGTGTTTTTGTTGCTGATGGTTCATTACCAAACCAGGTAACATTGTCAGCACAGAAGATGTTACCTAATTTGGTAATGAAATGTCTGTAAGAAAACAACCAACTTCAGAGACCACCAAGGATCCCACAGTTCAACCCCAAGCTACAATTATTCTCTTCCCTCAGTGAAAACCAGGACCTCAAATGGTATGGAAGTACCTTCTCTGTCACTGCATAACCATCTCCAGCCTAGAGTGCCTTCATTAATGCTCCAAGCCAACTGGCAGAGCCAGGTTTTAAGGCTGTTCCAGAAGGCCACAATGGTGGGGGCAGATTTCAGCTTTAGCAGCAAGATGTACCAAAGGTGAGGGCTATGGCAGAAAAGGCTTTTTTCCTAGATCCTTCCAGCTGAAATTCCTTGACTTCAGAATGAGTAGAACAGGCCAATCCATTGGGCCAAGATGAGTCCCCAGACACTCTGAACCCATGCCATAAAGGGCTTTGAAGGCAATTATTAACACCTTGAATTGGACCCTGAAGCAGATTTGCAAGATTATGGCAAGTGACGTCTGAGAAGAATAGCAAGAGTGGAAGGAGGTGAAGACTAGGAGGTGAAGACTTATAAAGATTTTCTTGAAGAGAGGAAAACCTTCCTTGTTCTCTCTCTTCTCCTCCCCCCATTTTAGGCACCTGGGAGTTTTTGTTAGATTTGCATTGTTAAGTGAATTATTCTGATTTATGCTTCCAGAGCTAATCCACAAATCTGTGTACATTTGTTTTGTTTTTCCTTTGCATTTTGCAATGCATGCCTCAGCTAAAAAAAAAAAAAGTGTGAGAAAGGCTAGCCTGAAAACAAAAACTGTGGTTTCAGGTGACAGCACTGTTTAATTTTAAATGCATACAAAATGTGTATTTTGTCTGTTACAAAGGTCAAACTTTCTGGTATGTTTCTTGTTTGAAGGAGATTCATTGCGGAGTGTTTATGTAAGAATGCCTGTGTTTTTGACAAGGACTAAAGTAGACTAATCTGTCTGTTCTCACAACAAGCCAAGCTCAGGATAGGTCTTTGCTTCCTCCAAAGCCTAAAGACCAAATGTTTTTTGTTATTTTTGTCCTTTCTGGCAATTCTGTTTGAGAGTGCTTCTTGGAACAATGCCAGAGATGCTGAAGTAAGTTAGAGAACCAAACTCTAAGAGAATTATGTTGTAATTTAGAAAAATTATATGACAATTCTGTTCCCTTCCTCTTTCCCCACCCTCAGCCTTCACTTAGCCTTGTGGAAACCTTGACAGCAATTGGAAAATTATTACTGTTATTTTGCACTGTGTGCAGGCTACAAGATTCAGAATATGGGTTATAGTTGACATTTTGGCTCTATGCAGGAGAGTGCCTAGTTGGTGGAATTTTGTTCCTTCATTCATTTTGCCACTAGTAACTTCTAGAGTCATCCCACAATCATTGTGCTAAAAACAGTAACAGGCTTTACATCACTTTAGCAAACTTAAGGTCTCTGTTAGTTATGAGTGGAGAAAATAGTCAATATAGTATTGGTACATAATATTAAGCAGAATTTGTAAAACCATTACTTGTTTGAGTAAGCCAAAATAAGCCACTTTCTTGTTTAGGTTAATGAATTAACTGAATTACTAACTGACCTAGGGAGGATTTTACTTAGGGATGATTTTAAGAATAATTTTAATAGGAATAACAGCTTCTAATAGGAATAACAGCTTCTAATATTTGGTTTTTAATTTGGTTTTATAGGGGTTTATATTTTTTGTATTTTGTATTTGTACTTGTTTTAATATGCTGTGCACCGCCCTGAGTCCTGCGGGAGAAGGGCGGTATATAAATTAAATTAATAATAATAATAATAATAACTGTTGACTGAGGTCACTTTATGAGACCTTTGTGCCAGTTCTGCTGTGTTTAAGCACTCTTAGACAGTTTATTTCTGGATGTACTACATTATCTTGAAAATGGTAAAAAAAAGTGTGTTTCTGGAGATATTTCCCTATTTTTAAAGGAATCACAACTTTACCATACCATCTGTTTATCAAATGCAAGAAAAGGATAAAATACATGCGCCATTCATAAAACCAGAATCTTAATGGAAGAAATGAAAAATATAAAAGGTTTTAGTGTCTTCCTGAAGTAGAGCAAAGAAGGAAGTAATCTGCACTTCAGGGCCACAGGAATTCCACAAGATAAATGCCACCCTCCTATATTGGATGTTTTATTTATTTATTAATTTATTATTATTAATTTAATTTATATACCGCCCTTCTCCCGCAGGACTCAGGGCGGTGCACAGCATATTAAAACAAGTACAAATACAAAATACAAAAATATAGACCCCTATAAAACCAAATTAAAAACCAAATATTAGAAGCTGTTATTCCTATTAAAATTATTCTTAAAATCATCCCTAAGTAAAATCCTCCCTAGGTCNCGTCCGGATCTCGGGGGGTAGTTCGTTCCAGAGGGTGGGGGCACCCACAGAGAAGGCCCTCCCCCTGGGGGTCGCCAGCCGACATTGTTTGGCCGACGGCACCCTGAGGAGACCCACTCTGTGGGAGCGTACCAGTCTATGGGAGGAAATCTGTGGCAGAAGGCGGTCTCGGAGGTAACCAGGTCCGATGCCATGGAGCATTTTAAAGGTGGTAACTAACACCTTAAAGCGCACTCGGAAGACCAAGGGATCATGTGCAGTAAATCCTCTGAAGATAATTGGAGTTCTCAGTTAGCTATATGAAGAAAACTCCTTCAGGTAAACTGAACCAAATGTATTTAAGGGTGTATATGTCAAAACAAGCACTTTGAACAAAACCTTTAATTTTACTGACAAGCAACAAAAGAATCAATAAAGGTTCTACTCAAGCTAAGCAGCAAATCTGGAGACTGACGGAGTGGCCAACTGATTGGAAGTAGACAATCTACATTCCAATACCAAAAGAGTCTTTACAGAGTGTGCAAATTATTGTACAATATTTTTAGTTTCATGTACTAGCAAAATAATATCAAGGATTACCCAATGTAGATTAGAGCTGTACCTGGAAAAAGAGATGGCAGATGTTCAAACCGGCTTTAGAAAAGACTGATGAATATTAGACATTATACAGTAGCTGATGTCCGCTGGATTTAATTGAGAAAGCCACTGTGTTTCATTGATTATAGAAATGCTGTCAATTTGTGTTGATCACATCACGCTATAGAATGTTCTCAGAAAAATGGAAATCCCAGTACATCTTGTTCTATTGAGAAAGTTATGTATAAATCAGGAATTTACAGTACGGAACATAACATGGTAAAACAAACTGGCGCCAAATTGGCAAAGGAGTGTAACGAGGTTGTATCCTCTCCTTTTATTTATTCAGTCTATATATTGCATACCTATTAAAAGTAGCTGGATTGGAATTAAATGAGCATGGTTTTAAAACTGTAGAAAAAAACATCAATAACTTGCATTATGCTGATGACACTATTCTGATAGCTGAAAATGCAAAGGGTCTGCAGGCCCTGGTAACACAAGTTAAGGAGAAAATGAAGAAAATCATTATCAAGAACATAAATGACATCAGGTGATAAAGATAAAGAAGAGGTAGATAGTTTCTGCCTACTTGGATCAACTATCAATAATAATGGAAGGAAACTGGAGAAATATGCTGCAAATTAGCTGGAAGGGACCTTGGAGATCTTCTAGTCCAGCCCCCTGCTCAAGCAGGAGTCCCTATATCATTTCAGACAAGATGATAGTGAAGAGAAAAAAATATTGTTTTATCCGTTCCCTAGTTCCCTGTCCCATGCAGACATTGAGCATTTCTACAAAATAGCAGAAAGGTACTGTATATATTCACAAAGTGATACTGATTCAGAGTAATATTGTTCAGCTTGGTTGCAAAACTGTTATTATTCTGCTACTGCCCCCAGGGAAAGCTCCATTCTGAAAATCACATCACTGCTGATGAGATCTGGAATGAAATGATGTTTTGACTGGCAAATTATAGCTGTGATCCAAAAAGTGGTTCAGTTAGAGAACTGCTACTATGCCTTGGGATGAAATTAATTAAAGGAGAGGGGAGTCCAAAGTACTTATTCAAGAAGAGAGAGAGACTTGTGGCATTTTTGCAGGATTCACTGCTCTGCCCTCACTGCCATCCTATAAACATCCTGCTGTGCACAGGTAATACTGACTCTGCATGAGGTGTGGAAGCAATTAGCTTGTACTGAGATACAGCAA
>NW_015386969.1:1272221-1275748 GCF_001527695.2 Protobothrops mucrosquamatus
CTACTATGCCTTGGGATGAAATTAATTAAAGGAGAGGGGAGTCCAAAGTACTTATTCAAGAAGAGAGAGAGACTTGTGGCATTTTTGCAGGATTCACTGCTCTGCCCTCACTGCCATCCTATAAACATCCTGCTGTGCACAGGTAATACTGACTCTGCATGAGGTGTGGAAGCAATTAGCTTGTACTGAGATACAGCAATATCCAGAAGATGCCTGTTGAATCCTGGTGTATGTGGCTGAAGTTGAACATGGGATGATAATATGCTGAGTCAGACCATTGCTTTGCACATTGCTCAATTTTGCATTTACAATCATTAGAAGTAACTTCCCAAAGTTTTAGAATGAATGATTGCCCCAAAATTGGAGGAACAAAATCCAGAATCTTTTACAAACAAAACAGTCTTTAATCAAATTTATTAGCTGCCCAGTTCCAATGAACATGCTGTACTATTGTACAACCAACAGTAGTTTTTCCAAATATATTTACCTCCAAATTCAGGACTTTAAAAAATACAATGCCTTTACATCTGTTATACAGTTTGGATCTTAAAATGTGTTTAAACCTGTTGGAATACTAAATCAAGTTTGAAAGAATGTATAGGGATATATTAGGCTTACTATGTTGTGGATTACACGTGTATTTTAATTTACATAAATGCCTGAACTGTTTCTTTTACATTTTTTAAAAAAGTTTCAAATCAGTTGGTTGAACTGCTCTTAAAGTTACTGCAATATTATTAACTTTACAAAAAAGAGCTGAAATATGTAAGAAATATAGTTTCCTGTTTCATTAATGAAATCTGATTTAAACTTATCAAGACAGAGGTGGAAAAGAAGTACACTAGAAAGATAAAATGGCTATGAGAACAACCCCCACACTCTGTATAAATATTAAGAGGCTAAATTAATAAATGTAGTTGGGCAGATTAACCAAACACTCTTCTGGTGTTCACATAACACATTATTTTATGGCATAAGTAATGGCTTGGTTTTGGTTCACACAACTTGCTGACCAAATCCATTATAGTCTAGGGAGTTGCCCATCCATATCATTACTATTGTTTTATATTATGAAAGTCCAGAAGTTATTATGTTAACATATTTATGGGAACTTGTTTGATAATACAAGGAGATTTCACTGCTTTTTATTTGCACTGTATTTTTAGAGAGCCATTTTAGAGCTTTATAAAGTAATAGAATCACTCAATTTTGTTTACTTATTAAATTTAGAAACTGCCCATTTTATTCATAGAGTGACTCTTAATGATAAAAGGAAAACCTTCCCCACTGTTTGTTCAAATTTAGAAGCCATATTTTTAAGAGACATGGAAAGAATATGCTTAGTTGGATTCCATAGTAGTAGTTTAGTTACCTTAAATCAAAAACAAAAAAAACCTCTGTTATTTAACTTCAACTGCTAAATAACTTCAAAAAAGTACTTAATTTTGGGAATGGCATATAAACATTTGTTTAGTGACTTTTAAAGTTAACAACAGCACTGAAAAAGGGACTTATTTTTCACACTTATGACCCTGGCAGCATCCCCATGGTCATGTGATCAAAATTGGAACACTTGGTAAGTGGCATGTATTCATAACGGTTGCAGTGTCCTGGGGTCATGTGATCACCTTTTGTGACCTGACAAGCAAAGTCAATGGGGAAACCAGATTCACTTAACAATCTACGAGCTTAACAACTGCAGTGATTAACTTAACAGCCATGGCAAGAAGGATCATAAAATGGGACAAAACTCAATGAACAACTGTCTTGCTTAGCAACAGAAACGTTGGGTTGAGTTGTAAGGCAAGGATTTTCTGTAATCCAAAAGAGTCTGTGTTCATAGGGGATGAGGTAGGGGTAGGGGCAAAGGTAGGGTAGGGGTGTAGGGTAGATTTCTGCTGGGGAAGATGGCATTTTTTATGGCAGCTCCCAGTTTCGCTTGTGAGGTAAGGGTGGTTGTAGCAAAGATGCTTTTCTCCATCGTAGTTTGAAGGAGTCCAAATGATGAACTGATCTCTAAACTCCTTGCTCCCGATACCCTTCCCCCAACTTCCTCCACAGAGCCTCTCCTCAAGGCAAATTTCTGGCTGTCCGAATATCAAATATGCCCAGGCACTTTTCTTCCTTTTTCTGTCCAAGGCATTTCCCAGAGTTGTTCTTACAAAATAAGCAATTACTAACAAAACACTTCCCTCCCCTCCACTCGGGTTCAGTTTTCCAGTGATGGTGCCTGTCTCCTTTGCTTTGTTCTGCTTTGCATATAAAAATGTGTAGTAGCTCCCTCATTTACTAAATGTGTGTGTGTGTGTGTGCGTACGTCTTACAATTCCAACTTATTTCCTGAGGTGAAAATGCAACATGAGCAGATGGCAAATCTTAGCAGACAAATATATAGCCAGGGCCTCTTGATGCTGATTTTTAAGGATGATGTAAATTTCTGTCATGAACTTATAGTTAGTTAAATAGTACTTACGAGTTAATGGATTTGTTGCACTTCAAAAGCTTATTACAAGTAGAGGTTCAGCCATTCATGACTCCTTGAGGAATAATCAAGAAGAACAGAGGTTTAAAACCAGCTGGATGTTCTTCTCAAGATGTTAGTGTTGTCAAATTGGTAAAATAAAAAAAAGGATGTACAAAATGGATTCCTTTTGATTCCATTGGTACTACTACTATTATTCTGTGGAGTCTTTATAACGAAAAGCATTTACGGTATTAATAATGACTCTCCTCTGTATTAGTATCTTATTATCTCATATTAGTAAAAGTCATATTTTTATCTATGGCTATAAAATACTTTTAATAACAAATCAATAAGCTGGTTCAGTCTATTATGCAATATTTATCAAATATTTTACTTATACTGTTTTATTCAATGCCACGTTTTTTTGTAACTTGCAAATTATTATTATCATGTTTGTAACTTGCTTTTGGGCCTTCTGGGCCTAAATAAAATTGGTATTCTTTTCTTGTACATTTGCATTGCACATTAGGGTAATTATTCCTAAAAATAAAAATTTGATTTCACAAAGAAACTTCACTGCCCCTAAAGACAGCAATATAAATTAATACAATCTGAATTGTATTTTGCACTTATAATTGATATTCATGCCCATAACTTGCCCAATAAAACTAAAGTACTTTTCTTTCCTCTAAATCTGGTAATGATTTGCAAAACTAATGCTTTTGGGAAAGGTAATACAGTAAGATGATTGTATTTTGTGTCTATGGGGAGGGGGGAGGTTTGGCTTTCACAAAAAATTCCATATATTCATGACATATCAAATCAGTACAAACAAAAACTGTAGAGATTTGCTGTACAGCATTTACAATACCCTAAGCTGTTGTAAGATTTGCAGATATTTGGAACAAGTTCTTAGCAGATGCAATTTGAATATTATTATCATAATTATCTTCCTGATGCTTTCTTCTTAGTAGTGTTTCTTCCATATACATTAAGATAGACTTTATTACAGTATGTTGTGAGCAAATGCTTGCAAAAATAATCTATTGAGGGCTGTATTGTC
>NW_015386969.1:1276041-1293426 GCF_001527695.2 Protobothrops mucrosquamatus
ACAATACCCTAAGCTGTTGTAAGATTTGCAGATATTTGGAACAAGTTCTTAGCAGATGCAATTTGAATATTATTATCATAATTATCTTCCTGATGCTTTCTTCTTAGTAGTGTTTCTTCCATATACATTAAGATAGACTTTATTACAGTATGTTGTGAGCAAATGCTTGCAAAAATAATCTATTGAGGGCTGTATTGTCCACTCATAGTGGGCAGGAGTCAAAATAAGCAGTAGTGATACACATTTTCTTTCTCCTCACATATCTATTTGAGACAGGCTAGATTGTTTATGCCAGCTATATGAAATTCTTGCTTGCAAAGAGCTTTGGAAATTAAACATTCTCACAAGAATAGCCTAATAACTTTTATTCAATTTATATAGCTGTCCACCTCGTAGCTGTGACTTTAGATGACTCACATACTTGAAAACAGAAAGCAATAAATAGTTATAAATAAACAAATAAAATAAGCAGTACAAATAAATAAAATAAAATAAAACCATTAAAAAGCAATGAAACAGTTAAAAGTTAATTTGCGAGAAAGTATAATCCAATTTTAGTGTGGGACTAAAACTGACTCTTTCCCCCCCAAAAAGAATAATCAAACCATGAGAAAATAATACATACGTAAATGTATTGATTTTGTATGATATAGTATTGTATGAATGAATTTCCTGTGTTTTCACTATGTGTTTCTGTATGACATTCTCTAACAAAAGCTGTACAATAAAATGAGGCACGTGTAGATATCAGTGCAGGTGTTCTATATGTTGATCACTTTCATTCAGTCCCTTGGGTGGTCAGCTTTCAGAGATTTTACTGTATTTAGAAACTGACAGGATGTTTAAATGCCTGTGGCAAAATCTAACTGCATGTTGTGGGTTGGGTCCAAATTTTGTTAAGAGACAAGTGTATTTATTACTAATTTAATTTTCACTAATTTTAGTTGGACTAAAACATCCCACCCCAATCTTTGAACTAAGTTGGGCTAAAGCAGAATGAGTGGCCCAATTAACTTACATAGCTGAGTGTCAGCTTGAACCTTCATCTCTCCAATCCTAATCCAACACCTTTAACCCGTATAGTACAATGGTACTATATGTAGAGCTTCCTATGCTGAATACCATCTACATAAATATTTCAGGAAGCAAGTATCTATAGAGGCAATGAGAGCAGTCCTTACTTACTAATGGCTATATAAAGTTTTGATGATAAAGTAATATAAATTCACAACACTAACATAGGTTTTTTAAAATATATATATATATATATATAAACCATTCAGTTGATAAAACTAGAAATTCTTAAATATGTTGCCAATCAAGAGAAAAGGACCTGTTCTCTTGATTTCCAAAAGATAATCAGTTGCTTGTGTTCAATATATGTGAAAATTTACTCCTATACTTAGGCTGCCATCACAGAAATAGCTTTGTGGTATCCATCTACTTTTTGCCTCTGAAAGCTGGAACTTTCTTTGAAGGGCCTCACTGGGTATTTGTTTGCTCTATTAATGAAATTAAAACTATGCTTTCTCCATAAAGTAGATCAAAGGAAGTTGTTTTCAGGAAAGTCAATGTTGTAAACATTTTGTGGTTTTGTTTATACAATTTATAACCACCAGTAGCTATTGGGAAAAGAGGGATCCTTGATGGTCTCTGAACTTGGTTGTTTTCTTGCAGACATTTCCTTATCCAAACTAGCACTAATGATGTTACCTAGTTTGGGTAATGAAACATCTGCAAGAAAACAACCAAGCTCAGAGAGCACCAAGGATTCCTCATTTCAACCATAAGCTTCAAATATTATCCTTTATTGGAACCTGAAAAGAACTTTTTTTCTCTCTAGACAGAGATTTAAGAGTTTCAGAACCTGGGAGAAATTAATCTGCATTATTAGCCACTCCAAGGCAAATCAGTTGGTCAAGGAATCATGGCAAGTACTATGTTACTAGCATACTGCTAATTACACATAACACAGCTTTTTTTTTCAAAGAAATCTAATCCAGTCATATAAATGAACCCTATTTGAAATTCTCAATCAGTCAAGCATATTGTTGATCTTTGTGACATTTTGACCACTACCTCAAAACCATCAATCTTTTTTTTATTCCTTGTTTTAAATCCAATTACTATTTTTTAATTCAAGCATCAAATGTGTCTTGTTTCTGCCTTGTAATGTTGTTAGGTTTTTAGCCAAGTTTGATTTGGGATTTGCTGGCCTTCCAAGACCATGCCTTGTGATCCTTACTTAGCATTTTCTCTCACTTATTCCGGGCTCTAATAAATGTTTTTATGACCAGCATCTTATATACTTTTCTTAAATCATCTTGTTTACTAAGTTACATCAATTTGCCCTGTATGCACATAAACAATTTTATAGGGTAATAAAATGCCAATTGAACTTAAAATGTAGTTCCATATAATGATGTGGTATACTCTGTAAACTACGGTAGCTGCTGTTCTGGTGTCCTGCCAGACACTGCATCCTATGTTAGAGGGATAACTTTAAGGGTAAAGACTTATGTTCAAAGCAAAAATTAAAATTGTTTTGAGAAACTGCTATCAGACTCACACTTGCAAGCCAAATTGTTATGCTATCTTTTAAAAGTATTTTTATATAAATTGCAAGAACGTCAGAATCACTGTCTTTATTTGGTCTCCCTATTATTGCTAGATATCATATGATTTAACCACACTTGGATTTATAATTCAAGGAATTTTCAATAGTTCTGACATGAAGATGGCTTTAAAAAAGAAGTATGAGTAAAAAGGGATTGGATAGATTTAGGGAGATTCAGTTTTGCCTCTGGCGTGTCTCTAAATATTAGTTTCAGGAGAACAGCGGTATGAGAGAGTTAAGTTTATAAGCTTCAGATTGTGACCATCTCAGAGCAGTCTTTCTCACCCTTGGCATGAGAAGATGGATGGACTTCAATGTCAGAATTTCTCAGCTAGCATACTATAGAAGACTACAATAACAAGAGATTGCAAGGCAAATGAACTATAATAAATTTCATTCCAAATTGTTCAGCCAACCCCAATGATAAACATAGTGGCTTGATCTGAAAGGCTTTTTATTAGAAAGAATAGCTACTATTTATTTTTCATATACCTGTTAGTCAGTATAATAGGAATCACTTACTAACCAAGATCTGAACTCTATGTTGTGTGTTTGGGTTTAAGGCTATGTTTTTCAATCTTGGCAGCTTTTAAGTCCGCATATCTTCAAGCCACCATGGTTGAAAAACACTGGTTTAAGGAACCTATGAAGGCTCAAAGAGAAGCAGAGACAATCAGTTGCTAGCATACATATGATAGCAGTGTTCCTATATCTCAGGGGCTGCCACAGAGAAGAGGGAGTCAAGCTATTTTCCAAAGCGCCTGAAGGCAGGACAAGGAGCAACGGATGGAAACTAATCAAGGAGAGAAGCAACCTAGAACTAAGGAGAAACTTCCTGACAGTTAAAACAATTAACCAGTGGAACTACCTGCCTCCAGAAGTGGTGAATGCTCCAACACTGGAAGTTTTTAAGAAGAAACTGGACAGCCATTTGTCCAAAATGGTATAGGGTTACCTGCCTAAGCAGAGGGTTGGACTTGATGACCTCCAAGGTCCCTTCCAACTTTATTATTATTATTATTATTATTATTATTATTATTATTATTATTATTATTATTATTATTATTATTATTATTATTATTATAAATACCATTGCCCTCTGCTAAGAAGTGAAGCCATTTCAAAAATGATCATTGCATAAGTGATGGATTCCATGCAATTGGAGGGTTAATAACTATTTTAGGAAGTAGATGATGATCCTGGCTGATGATGATCCTGGCAACAAAAGCAGTTTAATGTCAAGTGATTCCATTTCCAGGTTGTGTTGCCACCAAATACGAATCTGGATTATTTTGGGATATGTGTGTGGGAGTAATAGAATTTTCCTGGTCTGGCTGGAAAAGGCTAAGTAGCTAGCTAGGATTATTATTTTGTTGGCAGTTGCTGTGGCAGCAGTTGCTATTGCAGTTCTTCAGGTAGTTTACTTAGCAGACAGAGCTCAGCCTGCAGAAGTCGCCATGATTTCTCTGGCTTCTGTTCTCAATGCCCTTCCCCCTCGATTGCAGTGCCAAGTCCACAGAGACAGAGAGAATGAGAGTCTTCCTGTAGCTGTACACCAACTATTTTTATTTGCTTCTAACCAGCAAAGCTGTCCCAGTATTGAATGGGGTTGGGGATTTGTTCTGCACTCTTATCACTTCCTCCAAAAAAGTTTGATTGCTGGTTGTATCTGATGAAGGAAACTGCAGTTCAGAAAAACTCGTGCTTTGTAATAAAATTTGCTAGTACTGCAAGACTCCTGATTTTTGGTCATCAAGGTGGAAGAATTATTTATTTTTATGAGAAGCATGCACCTTTTATTTATTTTTTATTGATTGAAGCAGCCACGTTTTTTAAAAAATATTGATTCAGAGTTTTCAGCCAACATCCTTGCATCTTAGTTGGTGCTCAGGCTATGTAGAAGCAAGAGCCAATTTCTACTTGTACAAAATCCAGAATGATAGTAGACATAGTAAGATTGTCAGGTTAATCACAAATATAGATTTAAAAAACGAACAGAGCTTATCATCATTTACTTACAACAATAATCTGGTTCTCTGCTTTGTAATGTAATGAAAGAATCAGAAAATATAGTATCTGTCGGCCCAGGTGATTTCTTGAAATTTCTGTTTCTTCTGTTGTTTTTAATTCAAATTTAGCTTTACATAGTATAGAGATGTATCACTTGTGCCCCTTGGCAGTATATGCCTCCTAAAAACCCTTAAAATCTTGAAAAAGTTGGAATCAAATTGTAATTTTAATTGGATAGAGAGGGGAAATTAATAAATGCATGACAGGAGACAGGAACATCTCATTAGATGTTCATATTTAAATTGCAGTTCATATAAATGAAAACATACTTCCTTTTTGTCCTGGTCACATCAACTGTTTTTGGGAGGATGCCTCCTGGCACATTACTCAGAAACCATCTGCAGCCCAGCATAGAAAAAACTGCACATCCATGCCAAAAGTGATATGCAATAAAATCTAAAGGATGCTTCTTAATGGATATGATAACTGGGACTGTATGATGCAACCATTATTTGGTTTCTCCATGGCTCCATATTTCTTTGCATGGCATTTTTTCTATCAGTGAAATTGATGGAGGTTCCTGTTGCCTGCTGCTCTCTAAAAAATATTTGCAGCAATAATTAGGGAAATCCTCATTCCTTAGCAAATGTTAAATATGCTTTCTATGTTAGGAAATCTGGTTATCAGTTCTTTTTGCACCTTTTTTGTATCTGTGAGATGCGTTTTATGAATGCATATTTAATGTTAAAAATATGGAATGCTTCTCTTGCTAAAGTTTTATTAGTATGCCTTTTGTGTTAAGTATTGCCAAGACAGGGAGTAAACATGGAATTTGGGAGGGGATTTTTCACTTCCCATCCTTAGCTGAAATATCTGGTGTCCTAGACTTGCATGCTGAGAAAGCCTGTTCTCATCTACTATCCCTAACAGATATAAAACCAGTAGTATCTGTTATCTGTAAAATGTTCTTGGGACTATATGATCAGTGTACATTTGTGTACACTGCTCACTGCCTGTTTCATATTGTGCTATTTGATTTTTAATCACAGTGCATTAGGCTGTTCAGATATTTCGAGTACTGTATGAAGGCTATTGTTACTGTAGCTGATTTCAAGAGGTTGCTTCTAAGTAGATCAGGATTGTCCATGCTAGTTAACAGCTCCCTTGTTACTCAGTTGGAAGTCTTGTGCCAAGTTAACTTCTTCTACCGGTACTTAAGTTGCTTTCTATCAGGAGTATGGGTACACAAATACGGATGTTCCTTAAGGCTGCCTATTGATTCTTGCAGTATTCCAGTGGAGGGTCTCATAAGGGAGAAGTAAGGCATGTGAAGGTAGAGGGTGCTTTCCTTGGAAAGAAAGGTGTTGCTGTCTTATTAGTATTTTAACTTTGGCAGTCAATTAAGGAGCTAGCTGCTGTCTCAGAAATGGGAGTTGACATTCTTTAAAAAGAATTGCATAAGTCCCAGATGGTTTCCAGCCACTTGGTTTTGGTGTGAGCTGCACACAGCAGGATATACTTTTACTCAACCAGGAGGCAGATGGCCCCTCCTCCACACACCATCTCGTGTACATTCGTCACACTTAGTAGGCCTCAAAATGGCTGTTCGGCTTTTCCCACACCATCCGCCTGGTGCCAGAGATGAAAGTATGAAAGCCTACCATCCACCCTGCAGCTATTTATTGTTTCATTGACGCAGAGAAGAAATGCTGAGTGTAAAAAAAGCAAGGAATAAGGAATGCTTCAGGAGTACTTGCATAGAGCACCACTTCTCAGTTGTCACCTATGAGAACTTGTTTCTGCTGGTTGCCATTTTTATGGTTGCTGAGGAGATGCAGGTTGAAAACTTGAGAGGTGGAATGCTCCTGCTTACCTCCTTGGCAACAGCTTAAAATGGTATCAGTCTGCAGGGAAGTATCATGCAATGTCATTCCTAGCTCAGGTTGGAGATGAGGGAAGATACATTGCAGTATTGCTTGTTGCAAAAGAAACAACTACTTAAAGCATTGGGATTTTGCAACTGTTTTGATAAGAAAAGTAGCCAATGCTTTCTGTTTTGTTTCTGCTTCCCCCCCCCCCCCACCCCAAGGAAGAACCTCATGCACTCAGGCATTTACCTAGTCCTAAGGGAAGACAGGAAAGCCCCTTGAAGCAGTGTTTCTCAACCTTGTCAACTTTTTAAAATATATGGACTATAACTCCAGCTGGAATTCTGGGAATTGAAGTTCACACATCTTAAAACTTGCCAAGCTTGAGAAACTGCCTTAGAGGCACGGATTTATTATTTTCAGAGACACTGCTTCCAGTTCATGTTGACAGACAATAAGAGTAGATTGCTGCTTTCTTTCCCTATGGGAAATTCCTGGCATCTCCAGAAACTTCTAATTGTATGTATTCGATATGACTAAACAGGTTCTTTCTTCGGTAAGTGTTCCATAGCAAGATGTAAAAGTGGTAGTTGATCCATAAAGCCTCTGTGAATTACAGAAAAACTGAAACCCTTTTCCAGTATTGAGACAGAGTGAAACATCGACCTATTTTATTTGTTGAAGGGTCCATGTTAATCTAGTTGAGCGGTATGGAGATGTTTTGATGGTATGTGCCAAGTTCTAAGTGTGAGCAGCAGGCATCTGCATGATCTACAATGCAGAAGTATCCCATCAACATTTTTAGGGGCCATTTTTAATGTTAGGTTCTATTTTTTTTAATAATCCAGTCACTTTGCAGGGAGAGAATCGCAAAATACCAAGTTTTGCCTATTTCTGATAGCTCACAAAAATATAAAAATCTGCTTTCTCAGATGACTTGTTCTTAAAGTAAATCAGCAAAATATAAGTGCTTTAAGGGCACAGAAACAAGAATGTGTTAGGCATCACATTTTGATGAGTGATATTCCTACCTTTGTACATAAACACGCATCTTCCATTTGTCATTCAGATCTTCTCTATTACATGTTACGGGAACAGCAGATAAGGATTTTCAGCAGTTAAGCAGTTGACATCTGGATGGAATGTCTTGGTCTGTCAGTATAACATCATTGTATCAATGTATTAAAGATGGGGATTGTTTTAAAAAATGCATTAAAGTCCTTTACCCAGATTCCCAATGTTTTATTGGAAGCGTAACTGGGATCCTCATGAAACCTGTGCATTGAATTTAGAGAATATAGGTAGTCCTCAACGTACGACCACAATTGAGCCCAATATTTCTGTTGCTAAGGGAGATAGTTGTTAAGTGAATTTTGCTCCATTTTACTTTTCTTGACACAGTTGTTAAGAGAATCATTGCAGTTAAGTTAGTAACATGGTTGTTAAATGAATTTGGCTTCCCCATTGACTTTGCTCGTCGAAAGAACACAAAAAGGGATCATATGATCCCAGGACACTGCAACCATCATAAATATGAGTCCATTGCCAAGGGCCTGAATTTTGATCACGTGACAATGGTCATAAGTGTGAAAAGGGCATTCTAACTTCGAACAGTCACTAAACGAACTGTTGTAAATTGTAAGTTGAGGACTACCTGTACAGTCAAGAAAAAGATTTATCCTGGCAGTTATGTCTCTCAAAAGATTTACATTTGGAGAGCTTTGAAATGGATGGCAGCCATTATGCTTTAGGAAGATATTTTTAATTATAGAATTTGTATAATCCCTCTAGGTCTCATTTACTTACATAACAGAGATTAAAAATTTACTGCATAAAGTACTGCTTTTAACACTACACCTGTGTATAACCATTCCATTCTGCAATGAATTTACTTGGGTAAATGTGGCTCAAGATATCTGGAAATCGGTCACACAAGTCACAAATGAGCAGACACAAAGCAACTTTACAACAAAATTAAATTTCTGGGGTCTAAGATGGATGGGGAAAAAACATGAAGGGATGAACTTTTCACACAGGAATCTGGCACATCATTTCTCTATTGATTAAGGAGCCCCATTTACTTCTCTACTGTGCCTCCAAAGCTTTGTCTTATACAATTCTCGAAAGCTAACGCTCCTTTTTTGGCATTCAGAATCTCTGAAGTGCAATCCCCAGTGGAGAAAAGCAATTTTCAACTTAAAATGTATTGGAAATAATGAAAAAATCTTTGCTACATATACAAACATACAGGCAAAACTTACACTTAAAATGAAAGGGTCAGCATTATCTTTGCCCCAAACTATAGTAGTAATGAGCGGTTTTCTCCCCTTGTATTTTTTGGGGGGGAGGGGATTGGTTCAAATTTAAGTTTGTTGTAAATACAGCCTTAATCCTGAATTTACAACCTTCATTCAGGAAAAGCTCAGTGGAAGTCAAAAACAAAGTAGTTTCATTTAAATGTCCTAATACAAATGAATGTGTAACTTTTGAATATAATTTTATCTTTACTTATGTCCTTACTTCCATTTGTGTTCAAAAACCAATTTCATATATATATGTATGTTTGTATACCGATAGATATAAGTTCTTAAAAGCAATTTAATTATTTTAATTCTGTGGTGTCCAACTTTCTTGTTGTTTCAGACATACACTCCAGATGCACAGCAGAGTTATAATCTGCCTGAACTTTATAGAACAGAAGATTATTTTCCTATCAAATATATTGGTAGCAAATATCAGAGCCATTAGTTCTGTATTTATGCTTACTGCCTTATAGCCAAATAAAGTATCTGGGTATTCTTCCTTCTCACCTTTGTATTTTACATTTGTACTAGGGCAAAATTCATCATGGGAAAGAAAACGTTATTTCCAAATGTATTGTGTTCTATTCTGACTATGAGCAATGGAGTTTATTTCTTGTGTGTTTGATACTTGAGGTATGTTTATATAAATAAAAAATCAGGAATGGAAAGAAAAATCTTTGTGAAGACATACTAGAAAGAAACTGCTTTATCACTTTGTAATTGTTAAAATCTGTTCTGTCTCAGCCACTTCAGAACAAAAATCCCATTTCAAAAGTAACCTACCTAGTTATCTAGTATTTGTATTCAAAAGAAAAAAGCAAATCCCATCGAAGTGGCAAATACTCAAATTGTTGTACAGTGTATTATTTAATGGTACAAAAAAAGTTATGAGTGCATTTGGTGCAAGCATGGGATTCTGCACTATTAATATAATGTACAGTATCAAAATCAGTTTGATGTATTAGTAAAGGGCAACAGTCTAGAAACCATGAGGTCTAGTCATGATGCCTTAGGCACAAAATCAGATAGGTAAATTTGGTCTCTCTCAGATCTAGGAAGAAGCTATTTCTGAAAAATGTTGTCCAGAACACTTACAGGGACTTGTCCAGGCAGTCACCAGGAATCAACACTGACTTGAAGACAAAACAAAATAAAAATGTCAGTTCTATTTACACCGCTCCTTACGATGTCTACAACTAGAATAAATGTGATTGTTATGAACTATTAATTCCAAAATGGCTTGATTTTTGGCCGTAGCCCTAAGAACACAACTGTTGTGTTTAAAAAATTAATATTTCACTATTTGAAGCTGGACAAACAGGAATTCTAAGGCCATTGCAGTCATTGCATTTAAATCCACAAGAATTATCAGCAATCTGGTGCTCAAGCATATCAATGAATATATCTGCTGGAAACAAAATGACTTGGGAATATTTGTGCATAAAGAGAGAAACCAAAAATGAAAGGCAGCAGGGCCTGCTAAAGCTAATGTAGGCAAACAGTCGAATTAAAATAGCAACTATTTAGGAGGAGGAAATCCTTGTTCAAATCAGAACAGAGCCGATAGAAAACTAACGCATCTTAAAGACTACCTAGAACTGAGTTCAACTTCTGGTGACTATAAGGTGACCTCACTTCCCCATGTATTCTTGGAAAGAAAAATATGGGAGGCTGTAAAAGTCTCCTTCAAGCCAATCTTTAATATATCTTGAATTTCATGGACAAGCTATGTTGTTTTCTAAGCAACTATACACACATGATTTGCCATTATTTTCTGCCAGTGCTTTCTTTCAATTTTCTAATCTGCGTTAGAAAACTTCTGCAACTCTGAAATTTGGCTTACTCAGCCTTTTTTTTTGGGGGGGGGGCAAATTTGGCTAAGTGCTGCTTTATAACCCGGGGTGAATAGGTGCAGCTTAAGGTGTTTTGTAATGGGCCAGAACCATCATGACAGATATTTGGGTAGACTATCCATAACATACTTTCAACATGCCAAATATAAATGGCAGATTGCCAACTTCTGGTGAATTGGATTTTGTGATCATTTGGTATCCAATTTATAATCTCCCAGAAACTGTATGGTGCAGGTTGCTACTTTACCCTTGGTGTATAAATTTGTTTTCTACAATAATTCAAATGTAAAGTTACAGCATTAGTGAAAATTTTAAGTTGTAACAAATCTTTCTTAAATATTTTTTTACTGGAAATTAATGTAAATATTTTCAAGTTTATCCCAGTACAGATTTAGCCATTTTTTTCCTCTGCTAGAACATACAATAAATACATCCTTGACTCCAGCAGACTGCATCACGATGCAATAAAACTAGGCATTTAAATATAAGCAAAATCTTATGAAAAAGGGAAAACAGTCTACATGTTTCAAGAACTAGACAAATTAATAAAAAAGATGATCTTATAAAAATGCTCTACAATTAATTCTGCTACAGTAGAAACCTCATTACGGCAAAAATACACATTGACAATACTGTTAAAAACGTGTTGATTTAACTTGCCCCAACTCATCACCCCTCAATCCTATACACTGATTGTGAAAACTCAAATAGCATATCTGCAAACAATGGGTATGAGACACATTTAAATCCATTCACTGATTTACTACAAGGAGCAAATCTTAAAGATTGTCAACTTACAAAAAAATGACAGTACTTTTAAATATGATTTCAATAGGAGTATTAAGCACATCTTTAAACTGCCATTGAAAACAACAGAATTTTAAAATGTTTGGATGTATTATGCTGCATATTTGTAGATCTGTTAATCCATATACAGTACTGTAGTTTTAATACATTTCTATCTGTTTGGTTCAGTAAATTATATATAACTAGCTTGCACATAGATAGCTTATGTTTGTTAATACAAAACTTCTATAGATAACTTCATTTTCTCAAGGCATAAACTCTAGCATTTGAATTTTGTTTTTCTTTCAACAAGAGCCATCACAATGACTTGAGAAACAGATAATTCAGAATTTGTAATAAAGCAAATATTTACATTAAGCACAATACAGCAATTTATTTAGATGTTTAAATGAATACAAAGGGGAAATAAAGATCACAAAATTATCCATACTACAACAATGTGTCATATATTAGATGGTATAAATGAATAACACCATGAGGTGTTAACTAAAGATAAAACTAAATATCCAAAAAAATGCAGCACTCATTTCCGTATGCTGCTTTTAACACAGTACAGTTTTATACAGATCTAAAAGGTGTCAAAATTAGTAGCTGCAAACTTGTTTCTTGCATGTGATTTTAGCTTAAAAGATTTCAGAAAATGTCTCTGAAATTCATAGTCATCAGTTGTAATGTCAAGGATATTCAAGAACAAGAAAATTCTATAATACATTAAGAGTCCAGATATATTTTATGTTGCTGGCCTCTTTGAGATTGTACAAGGTTATGTGCAAAAACTAAGTCTGTCAAAAGTCATACTATAGCAGTTTCAAGCTTTTTGCTAGGTAAACTAGATACAGCATTTATTACACAGCAGGGCAACACTAAAAGAAAGGGAAAGAACCAAATCTATGATGGATACACAAGAACAATAGCATAAGCATCACTTGAGTAGGTCTAAAAGACTGTACAAATATACATTTCAACTATTCAGAATGATACATGAAAAAACAATTTTCCCAGAGTCTACTATACACATTGAACTGGTAGCTCTTATGTTGGCCCTATAACTACCATGTGGAAAAGGTAATGTTTAAAAAGACATACAGCTGAACATATACAGTGAAATAAAATGTTGAAAATGCCGATAAAATAAACCTTTTCTTCAGTGAACTGGGAGCCACCAGCATATCAGTTTTCACATTAAGTTACTGTGCTCATCACAGCACATACTCTCAAGTGAGATTTGCCAACAGCATACTTTGAAATAAGTACTAGAAATAGTGGCTTTGTAGCCACTGGCCAGATGACCTTGCACTCAAAAGGCAGTACCAGTTATAATGAACTTTAGCATTCGTGCTAAATGAAAGTATTGTCAAATGGGAGATATTGAGGCCATGGAGTTGACTGACTTTTATGCTTGCTGGCTACTCAGCTCTACTCCCGTTAGGCTGCTATGCATTGATTCTGTAACCCCATCAGTCACATTGTCAAACTGGTCTCCATCCTCACTGTCAATTGTGCTATTTTGCCACTCCATCTGTTGATTTGACAACTTCTCTTTAATTTCTGTTGCATTTTTCCATTGTGACTGGTCCTTGGACCAAAACTCACCTACTTTTCCATAGGAACTATTCTTCCATTTTGAATGGTCTCCATCACTCTCAGAGACAACACATTTAGTTTCTGCACCTGGTTTACTATTAGCATCTTCACTTTGGGATGATTCATCAGTCCAAGTTTCTGGCTTCACTTCAGATGTATTATCTTCAAAGTCAGATGCCTGTTGAGAACCAGGTCCACTTTCAGAGGCCGATGCTGCATCTTTCCATTCAATAACATCATCCTGATCTTCTTGGTCACCTTCACTGTCTGAGCCATTAGCCACCTGCTTTCTTGGTTCTGCTGCAGAGCAACTTTCCTGGATTTTCAAATCTCCTCCATTCTCTTTTTGGTCTGTTTTTTCTGGAGGCTCCAACGTGGCTTCCAAAGGTGCCTCCTTAGATACGCTGTCATCTCTGTTTTCATTTATACTAATTATAGATGGTTTGTGATCAGAAATAACTTCTACAAAAGGACTATTGCTTTCATTGAATTCATCTTCTATATTTTCATAACTGTCTGAAGAACTTTCAATATCTTTACCTAAGAGTATTTTTTTATCAACTGTTTTACTAATATTGACTCTAGAATTCTCTTCATCGTGGTTTTCAAACAGCCATTCATCATCAAAATCCATTTCATGTTTCACTTTATTTAATTCTTTCATGTTGAATCCTAGCAAAACACCAATTTTAAACTTTTCACAATCTTTAACACATTTCTTCCTTTTGTTACTAAAGTGTGAAGCAATATCAGATTTCCATAGCCAAAGACTGGCTGCTAACTTTTCAATTTCTCTTCGAGCGGGATATGGTTGTTTATTGAAATACTTGGTGAGAAATGTTTTTCGGGCTTCATACGAATCATCTTCATGACCTTTGGGATCCAAAGCAAGTACTACAGGTTCTTCAGGCTTTTCCTCGAAAACTGAGGGCGAATCGTCATCATCCATTTTTCTTTTCTTCAAAAGAGAAAATTCCATGTGTTCATAAGTACGTTTCACAGGTCCTGTACCTGGAGACTGATTTAGCCGAGAGGGAACATTAGATTTATCTTGACCATTTTGTGTCTTCCCCACACCCCTACAATGGACAAGGTGCAGAGTTATAGTCGAGGCAGTCATGTTACTAGTATACACTCCAAGGCAATGAATACATTTATATGTGAGCTTTTTCTCTACTGGATGAACTGTTTGAATAACTTGGTGTCTCTCCCTTAAGTGATGCGCCAGTGCATCAGAAATGGGTCCTTTAAGGATGGAAAAACACAAAGGGCAAAGAGTTTTTCCCACATCTTTCTTATACGGAACTGCTGCTTGAGGTGAACTTTTGACAGGGAGATCTGCCTTCTCTTGAATTTTTGGCTGTGGTTTTGGAGGAGCTGGAGGAGTATTTTGAGCGTGATAAGCAACAGATTCAGCAGGTGCATCTCTCAAATTGTAGGTAGTTACAAGTAAGTGTATATTGGTGTGACTACCCTGCTGTAATGTCAAATCGAAGGTTAAAGTGGAATCTGTTTTAGGTCCCATTTCTTCATCAATATGAACCATTCGCATATGAGCAGCCATCTTTTCAACATCGTTAAAAGTTGAGCGACAGTAGGGACAGGACAGGCCATGAATTAACATATGATTAAGCAATGTATCAGTTGGCAAGTAGCGATTACAGTATAAACATTTGCTAGTAAAATTGTGTATTTTCATTATGTAGTTAGCAACCGCAGGCACCTTTTCAGCTTTGTGTTCTTTCTCAAAATGAATACTATACACATTTTCTGGAAACAGCTCATTGCAGATCGTACAAATTTTCCATTTCTGTGTTGATGAAGTATTAACAACGGCGGCGGCGGCAGCTGTAGCATTTGCTCCAAGAGGTTTGGGCGTGGACTGGGCTAAGCCTCTGGATGCTGCCTGAGACTGAGCTAATGGTGATTTCAATGCACCTGATGAAAGTGCAGAAGAGTTGGCAGATTGAAGAGAGTACCTTGCAGAGGTCTGTGGTCTTGGTTCTCCTCCAAGAGGGTACGGCCTCCCATTTCCACTGGGAGGATACTGTTTCATGGATTGAGACTGCTGGGATAGAGAAACTGGGGAACTACCAGTTAAACTTAGCCGTCCTGTATGACTAACGTAACTTGGTGGTACAGATTTCACTCCATAGTTATTCTGCTGTAAGTGAACACTGGACATCATATTAACTCCTGAATTCAGTGTAGGCTTTGGTATATTTAGTCGATTTATCATTTGCTGTGATGGAAGAGAACGAATATTTCCAGGAGATAGGGGTCCCAATCTCTGAGGAAGTCCCATAGGCTTTTTATCCTGGGGTTTTGGAGCAATCAACATCAAAGGTTTGGATCTTGGGACTACCACATTAGTGTGGCCTATCATTGCTGTCACCTGATATCCTATACGCTCATGGTCTTCAATAACATGCTGTACTAAAGCTTCATATGATTTCGGCATAAAAAGGCATCGTTTGCAGTGAATCATACTCTCTTCTCGGGAACCAGAACTCAAGGATACAGCTCCATTAAGTGATTTTTCACTTGCTTTTGCTATATAAGGTGCAGCAACATGCTGAAAATGTTCCCTGTAAATGTGCTTTCTAACTATTTCGTAGAGAGGATCTCGGTAAGTGCACTTCTTACAATAATAAACAGCTTGTTCTATACTGTCAGCCTGTTTAGGTTTAAGGCTATCATGCTTGTTTTTATCTTTAAAAGTGCTGATGCCTCCACTTGGTGTGTTGGCATTGGGAGCATGAAATATTTTAATGTGCGTTTCCAAAGTCTTTTTGTCTGCATTGAAAGTACAGTAGGGGCAATTAAGAAGAATCCTGTTTTCGAAGTCTTCACTATGAACATTCCGGAAATGACTTTTGTAAGCAGAAAAGAACTTTGAGGAAAATGGACATGCACTGCAGCAAAATGGTTTTGTCCGATAGTCCTTTTAGAAAAAGAAAAAGAAAAAAAGTTAGCATCATAAAAAAATTCATTTAAGATACTTTAAATATCTCCTTCTAAGCATTGAGCTGTGGGCTAGTGAATTACAATTATAAATTAAATTAGTAGAGTCATCATCCATTTAGCCGTTTTTCCTTATATTGGTGAAATCAGGCTAGGATAATGGTTTGATATTATATCTCTTTTGGGATTCAGGCAGATAATAATTACTGTGAGATAAACAAATAAATAATTCATAGTTCTTTGTAGCTTCTCATGATAATGCTGAAACAATCTAATGGACATTATCATTTTAAAAAATGAAATCACAGTTCTAGTACTTTATGGAAATATGCATCAAAACATATAATAAAGGGCATTTTTTAAAGTTTGGTTCTTTAGCCATCAGCAATTATTTTTTAGTATGATACACAGAGTAAACTGTTATATTTAAACAAAAAGACTTTCTTAACAAGCTTATTGACTATTCAGAAACTGACCAAATTTTGGCTTAGTTAAGTCCATAACTCAAGGACTCTGTTGTTATGTTTAACTTACATATATGTATATAGTTCAAGAATCTACTGAATGAAGGAACAATTTCTATACATATGTTAACTACACATATGCATTTCAAACGTTAACATGTAAAATATAAAGTATGTCACTGCTTTATATTTTATAATCGAAATAAGACTTCAAAATATTTCAAAACAGTTCTAAGTTCATGATATTCTGAAAAGGCAAGCAACCCTAACCCTCTTATCCTATGTAGCCATCTGTTTATATTATTGACACTGATAATGTAAGTTCATTTTTTAAAGATTGAGTATTCATCCTGATAAGTCTACAGAGAAACATATTTATATTTGATTATGTCTGAAGCGAGGTAACACATTGCTTAGGTAACTAGATTATCTTAACAAGATCAAACTATTATTTAATAGAAATTAACAAATCATAGTTCTCCAAAAGAGGCAAGAGATGCACAAATTCATGATACAAGGTAACAGTCTTCAGTGGGAACTCTAATATCAGATTACAAATTAATAAAGCTTTCAAATCATAGCATTTTTGTATATACACTCAGACTGATCAACTAAATAGATCTGGACAATTCAAACATTAAACTTTAAATCATTGTTTGCAGTAAGCATAGTTTAGAATGCCGAACTATTATTTCAGTTTCCAAATTTCGTAGTCAAATCATTTAGAACGACTTGACAATTTTTGTTATCTGTGTTCAGACTTTTACATTTTTAGTTGTTTCTGTGAAATGACAACTTCTGGATGGGGAGCAATGGCTGTAACTACAGTTTGCTAATGCATTCTCGGTTCTGAGTTTCTAACAAGTTTATGAAAGTACAAATTAACTTTGGGTTGTAAAGCAACAAGCATTCACT
>NW_015386969.1:1295057-1296186 GCF_001527695.2 Protobothrops mucrosquamatus
AGTGATCAAATGGCCACCATTGTCCCAAACAAGCAGTTATATACAGGTAGTCATTGACTTATGATCACAACTGGGACCAAAATTTCCACTGTTAAGCAAGGTGGATTATTGAATTGCATATGCCCAAATTTACAACCTGTTTTTGCCATGGCCATTAAGTGAATCGTTACAGTTGTTAAGTGAATCTGGCTCCTGCCATTGATTTTGCTTCTTGGAAGTGAACTGGAAAGCTGCTGTTTGGTTAGAAATCCTTGAGTGTATTCTAAAAACAATCACATGACGTCAGGACACTGCAACCATCATAAATACATGCCGGTTGCCAAGCACCCAAATTTTGATCATGTAACCATGGGGATGGTCTGATGGTCTAAGAGCGAGGTCCATTATGAGTCACTTTTTTCAGTGCCATTATAACTTCAGTCACTAAACGAATAGTTATAAGTTGAGGACTACTTGCAATAACTCCACATCTCTTTTCATCCGGAAAAGAAACAGAGGATTCAAGCTCCTGTTCAATCATGGCATCAAGAAACATCCCTGACAGCCCCTCAAAACGGTACAGGTTTTGGTTAGCAATTAAAGTCAAGTAAAAATTGTAAATCCTAGCTCAGTGAAATAATGGTGGTGACGGCTACAATCTTTCAAGATTCTATAACATCTCCTCTAAAAAACATCTCCCTACTTCTCAACTGAATATATTACCAACATTAGAGAGAACTCCTCAGTTTAACTAATGCTCCATGCAAAATCATACTTACTTCTATATGTTCTTTACAGTATTCCAAACCGATGTCACTTAGTATCTTTTTCACAGTTTTCCGGGCTTTTCTTAAACTGCCAAGATTGTTGACAGGAAGCTGGAACATAGTTTCTAATAGAAGGAAAATGAGAAACTAATTTAATGAAAACGTTTTATTTAAAGTAGCTTAACTCAAAGTAACAAGAAACATTTGATATCACTGTTTTTTTTATTATACACGTTGCATTCTTGTTTTCTTGGTAGTTTCACAAATCAAAAGAAAACAGATTGTTCATTACATTTTGCTTTGTAAGATGAACCTGGAAACTGATTGCCTTTAAATATAAAAACATAAATACAAAAAAAAGAGATCATGATGCCTAGATTTGA
>NW_015386969.1:1297918-1324275 GCF_001527695.2 Protobothrops mucrosquamatus
GAAAGTGGAATTTTACAAATCTAATTAAAAAGTATTTGCAATGAATATCAGTGATCATTAAATGCTAAGTTAAATTAAAAAACCGTATCGTTTACCAATCTTTCTCCCAATAGGTTTCTATCTCTCCTGCAAAAGCAGAATGCTACTTTGATCTGGTCTAAGAGACTTACTTGTCTGAGATGGTATAGGTTCTCCTGCTTGAGCAGGGGGCTGGACTAGAAGACCTCCAAGGTCCCTTCCAGCTCTATTCTATTCTAAGGATAGATTTTTCAAAGTATGTATGGCCAACACATTGGGGTTATCTATAAATCTAATAAACAAATAAATAAGTAAATGCAGAGCAACTCATGTATAAGCAGTATTATCTTTATTAATGCCTAATCTCTGTCAAAGTGAGTTGTACTGTGTTTGAAAAAATGACAAATGTAATTTTAGGTTGCATCAAGAGAAGTATCGTTTATCAATCACAGGAAATGATTTCCCTATCTTGAATACTGTAATCACTAACCTTTAAACAATATTCTGACAAAATTGAAACTGATTTAAATATAGGTAGTCCTCGACTTACAACTCGTTCGCTTAGTGACCTAAGTTATGATGGACCTCCCCCAAAAGTAATTATGGACTCAGTTCCAAAGTTCTAATGGCCACTCCCCCATGATCATGTGACTGCATCTTGGGTGGTTGTCAATTGACCCACAGTTATGACTGTTTGCCGCATCCTGTGGTCACATGACTGCAATTTATGCCAGTTTTTGGTCACAAACCAGCATTTACTTTTGGTTTTCAGAAAATTGGTCAATAGTGAACTATTGGCTCACTTAAAATTATGGTAATTTACCATAAAATGGTTGTAAAATTGGGTTGATCACACGGGTAATAATACAGAATTTCAGTATTAACCATTAGCTTTATGACCATCACAAGGTAGGAGCAGATATATATAATGCATAAATGTCCGTGGCACCAACAGAAAGCTGAAATTAAGACCTGTGTGATTAGTGATGCTTATATTAGAAATATAGCAGTCACTATGCTTAACAATTAAATAGTTTATCTATGAGAAACATGCCAGCTTTCACAAATTAAAATAATCAAATATAACATAAAAATATATCTGAAGTGCAATTATGGAAAGTCTCAGAAGCATTAAAATGTCTATCCCCTCACCAATTCTCTTACTAGTCCCATCTACAACTTGATATTTTTCTTTTGTTGTTGAAATGAAAACTACTGTCTAATGTAAAGTAAAATACTATTATATAAATGACACCTTTTATTTAAATGTCTACAAACAAATAATTGTAAATAAATCATTCTTGTTTAAAGTATAGTGTTTTTATGCTTAAAATCCTAGACAACTTAATGTATACCTTGAAAAGTTGAAGCAATTACACTAATATTACACTTATAACCCCCCCTAATATTTTAAGTAATCCATCTTAATATACTTTATAGTTAAACATTATCCAGTATAAACCATCAACATTCATCTGGTTATTAGACCTGTAATTATACTCAGCACAAATAAATTAAGCATTTAAATATTGACTCAATAACAATGAGGTTCATCCAAAATGATGCAAAAATCACAAATGAATTAGTTACATATATTATGAAAAGCCAGAAGATTTTAATTCACTTCTTTTCATTGACATTTACTATAAATATTTGGTAGTAAAATATAAACTGTAAGAAATTATGTAATAAAAAACAGAAATTATGTATTTTTTTAAAAAATGATTAAATTGTTTCACAGTGTTCATTTTTATGCCTGTATGCAGATGTGTGTGTGTTTATCTCTACCTCTATCTTTATCTCTCTATACATGTGAAGTTAAAGGTATCCAGAGGTTAACCAATATGATTAGGAGACCTAGTTCAAAGCTTCAGAAATAACCCACTCAAATAGATCACTTTGAAAATATTTCAGTGGCATAAATCACTGATTTACAATGACAGTGAATCCCTTAGTATATATTTCAGAAGGCTAAATTGTAGATTTCTTCCCAAGTTTATTGACTTTTTCTTTTTCATGAGCCAGATTCTTAACTATTTTCTAGGTGTTTTTTTTTCATTACAGACTTTTAATTTTTCTGAAATCTTTTTACAGCTGTATGTTTCTATCATTCTTTAATGGTATAGCTAGGGCTCTATTGCTGCATGCACTATTATTCTGTTAAATGGAATGAGAAGGACCGTCCTTTTGATTGATCTCATCCCTTTCATATCCTTTTAGAATCCTTCTCCACATCTTTTGACAAGAGTGAATTGGCTTCTCCGAAACCATAGCACATAAATATTTGAACACTGCTCCAAATATTCAAATACCTATAAATATTTTGAATACTTGTCCAAATACAGATAGTCTTCATTTACCAAACATTCATTTCAACTGTTTAAAGTTATGATACTGAAAAAATAACCTTATGGCCCATTTATGAGCCTTGCAACATCTCTCAGTCATGTGATTGTCATTACAGTCAGTATGTGTCCTATCCCCCAGAACTGGAGAGATTGCAAGCAATTTCTGTAGGCAATCTTTCCTTTACTTGACTCTTTCCTATTGCTGGCAGACTATATTGCTCTCAATGTGCAGAATAGCAAAAAGCTTACTCTCTTGAACTCCAATTTCTCTGCTCTGCAAAGTGGGTGGAAAGATCAGGCAAAGGAAGGTTTAGTTAAATCTCATACACTGTATCCCCAACAAAAATAGTCAAAACTACAAAGCCTCAAATGATTATGGCAAAAAAAAAATTAAAGATGAGAAAATGGGGCAAGGAAGGTATCACCATTTACCTTTGCAATGTAGACCACTTTTTCCCCTTAAAAGGGACAGCAAAGGGGATTTTGTTTTTCACATTTCTGTAAGAAATATTTTTAACGGCTCAGTGATCAATTAATGCTGGCAGTGGAGACAGAGCAATGAGTGATACTATGAGTAGAATCAATATGTAATTATACTACAAAGATGTTCATTTGATAAGGTGCAAAATGTACCAGGTTTCAGTTCATGGATCACAGACTCAACAATACTCACATTTTTTCAGGAAATTATCATCCTGGATCACTGATCTCTACCTTATCAATTATCTATATCAATAAGAACCTATATTCGGACCCAGATGTATAAAGAACCAGATACCTACCCCTTTGTAGCTGTTGAAGGCAATGAATTCCTGGAGCCTTTCTATTCATGCAACTTCTTCTGTAGTTTCTTAATCTTATGACTTCTGGTAGGAAGTAGCATTAATGCCTGCAGTAATGAATCAGAATGAAACATTGGTCTGCCATCAAAAGGTCTGTGCATAATAATGTGAGTTAGCATTCAGCAAAGAGGATGATTCAACAGAACGTGGAAACACTAGAAACAAGGTTTTACCAAACGAAAAACTCATCAGACATATTTTGAAACAAATTTTCTCACTAGAGATAAAGAAAGCTTAAACAACAGCTAATATGAAAGGGAAAAATCAGTGCCATTGCTTACTTGAAAAATAATTGGTAACATTATATTATGATTGTATTTCATTTTATTGTTAACTCATGCTGAATGGATATTAATTATGAAAATAAAATTTTAAAATTTTCGCTTAAAACGTTGGTCATTTAATTTGGAATATCCTTATCAACAGCATGTTGGCAGCAGCTAAAGTAAACAATTTTATGGTAGATTATCAACAAAGACAAAAGACATAGAAACATACATAAAATAATTGGGCTAGGAGAACAGATAAGAAAGGGTGGAAAGAAAAAACAAACAGATGAAGAATAGGGATGAGCTGTATTTTGCAGGTGGAAGTAATAAATTTTGCAAAAGCTATAGTGTGTGAATGTCAGCACAAGTGACTAGGTAGATACAAGATCCAAGAGCATATTTATTTTGTACATTTGTGTCACTTCTTTATGTATGCTCTGTAGCACAATGTAGTATATAACTGGCTCATATTTAGCTGCCGCTTATAGAAAGATCATAGAAAATAAGAATATGAAGTTGAAGTATTATTCTGAGGCAGCAAAATGTTACATCAAGACAAGCTAACTATAAAGTTTCCTAAATCCAAAAATATATAAGCCAACAAATATTTTTTCTCAAAACTCTGCTTCACAGCTCTCTGCAGCACATAGAAAAATGAGCTCCAGTAACATGATTAAGAAAACAGTTTTGATTTATTAAAACAAAACTATATTCACTACCCCTATATTCAGGAAAAGTGGCATTTTTTCTTTAAGCCATCACTATGCTCACTGACAGACTATGTATTTTATGAAAAGTTGAACTTTAACTCTAGACATCCCTAAATTATAGAAACTCTGGTTGTAGTGACAGGGATAATAAAGAAAAGCTGCCAATCAAAAGGAACTATATTGAACAAGTTTGGCATAGACAAAGCGTTGTGATTTTCAATTTATCATTTTCTGGCCTCTAGATCCCTCCAACACCTGTCTCTGAAATCCAGGACAAAATAACAGAATATTGGTAGTGCAATTTCCTACAAATTCCCAATCAGCAAAAAAAAAAAATAAAAAATGTCGAGCCTTCAAAAACTGAATGTAGAGTACTCAACCTCTGCTACAGAACCCCACCCTCAGGGCCTTCAAGAAAGTAGTAATAAAAAATGAGGATAGCCATTAAGTTCAAGGTATTTACCATTCATGAGCCAATGTATCAACAGTATCATAATACTAAGAAACTTTTTATGGACATTCACTATACGTTTTATGCATTGATATCATTTTTTGAAGAAAAAAAATCTATTGTACGTATTTTAAAACCACTCTGAATAATTGAAGTGTTTATATGAATGTTTTTACAAAAACAAAAGATGGCATCATACCACAAAATTTTAAAGTTTAATGTTTTTGGTTAATTTGTTTTAACTTGTTTTTTTATCATTTTTGTGAGTCACCCACAGACATGCATGTGAAATGGGCTGCTGTATAAATTGAACTAAATACATAAAATGTGATTGGGTGCAAAAATAAAATGTTCCTTCAAACTGCAGAAAAAGGATCTGAATTCAAAGATGAAATGTATTGGAAACTTGTGTACAGCTAGTTTTAATTTCAATGAAATAAGGAGTCTTTAGCCATTACTTCAGTTTCTTAAATTTTATGGGATGTTTTGCGAAACATTCCAATTGCTTAAGAGTTTGAAAACACAATACAACAGTACATAGTACATCAGGTAGCCCTCAACTTAAGACTGCAATTCAGCACAAAATTTCCGTTGTTAAGCAAGGCAGTTGTTAAATGAGGTTTGCCCCATTTAAGACCTTTTTTTGCCACATTTGTTAAATTGAATCATTACAGTTATTAAATGAACTGTGCAGTTAAGCAATGCTGGCTTCCCGCATAGACTGTTCTTGTAGAAAGCCGGCTGGAAAGAGTACAAGTGGTGATCAGATGACCCCAGGACAGCGCAATTGTCATAAACACATGCCAGTTGCTAAGCACCTGAATTTTAATCACATAACCACGGGGATGCCACAATGGTCATTAAGTATGATCATTAAGCGTGAAAAACCAGTCATAAAATACTTTTTCCAGTGCCACTGTAACTTTGAACAATCACTAAACAAATGGTTTTAAATCGAGAACCACCTCTAATCGAAATGGCCCCTATCAGTGCTCAAGCAGGCATATTTTGGTCAAGATATTGATATTGCATGCAGTGCAACATATTTATTTGACTATTTATGCCCCACTTTCTCACTCAGTAATTATTTAAGGCAGAGTAACAAACAAATTAAACGGATACTGAAAGTGATATTAAATTAACAGTTAAGGGCCTAACAAAAGAGATGTGTATTTTCTAAGAGTTTGCAGAAAGTTGAGGAAATAAGACTCCAAATACCATTAATGAAGGATCCCAAAGATGCTTTTTCATGAGGCAACTAGGAGTGTATTCCATACACATGAGAAAATACAGATAGTCTTCTCCGGTGTGCCAGGCAGACAGGAACAAGAGAAGCCTTAAAAGGACCTCCTGAAGGTTTTAATGGCCTATCAGGATGGCAATGGGATGGGAGATCTCAGAGTTTAAACTGTTTAGGACCTTTTTGTTTTGTAAATAAGATGCCCATGTCTTACATCAGTTAGTTGCCTAGATCAGGGCTTTTCAACCCGTGGTACGCGTACCACTGGTGGTACTTTGGCACCCGGCAGGTGGCACGTGTACCATGGGTTGAAAAGCACTGTAAAAAAAAAGTGTAAAAGTGCATGAGCTGAAGCAGCAGCAGCACCAGAGAGGTCTGGGAGAGATTCAGATGGAGCTGCAGTGCTGCCAGGGCTCTGAGACCCCAGGATCAGCACACGCAGTTCCAGCTGATCGGTGCTTCCAGCGCACCTGTTAAAGGAGTAGGGGGGGGAGAGAGGAGAGGATGTAAAAGGAGGAGTAAAACCAGTACATTTTTTTCCTTTTTTTACGGTTTGTAACATTTTATTAGATTATAGAATAAAATACAAAAATACAAAAGCAAATATTAGAACACAGTGGGGAGGAAAAAGGGAAAGAAAAGTGAGGGGGAGAAGGGAAAAAGAAAAGAAATGGCATTGACTTACGACTTCCTCTGTTGCGGTAGAATGAAGCATTAATATCGAACCTCAACTTTTTACTTTTTCATAATAGTATAAACTAGCCATTTCTATAACAACAAATCAATCCAATCAGTAAAACCCCAAATCCCCCACCCCATTTTTTTGGTCATCAAGTTTTTGACACCTTGCTAAGCAATGGTGGTACTCGAATATTATCATGTCCTAAAAGTGGTACAATCTGTGAAACGGTTAAAAAGCCCTGGCCTAGATGTCACATTTAGTATACATGTAATATTTACATTGTCTTCAAGCATAAACGGTGTTCCAATAATCAATAGTGGCATGAATACATGGATAACTATATAGTGAATTCTGACTAGTTCATAAAGAGTTGTAGCTGATAAAGTGGCCATAATTAAATGAAGATGCTTCTTGCTATAGCAAGCTTACTACAAAACCTCCATAACGAAGCATCAAAGAGCAGTCCCAGCTGATTTGGGAGCCTACAACTCAACTCAAAAGAGGATGAACTTTCACCTCTGGATTCTAACTTCCTTATTTAACAACAGCATCACATTACTACCAGGATTTATTTTAAAATTATATATTTTTGTTCTATCATGTCCAGTTCATTATTGAAATTAGTCAATGTCCAAGAGCAGAAATCTCTTCCTCAATATTCTGTGATTAAGAAACTATATCCTACTCAAAATCTCCAATATTCCAGCAGTTTCACGTAGATCCTGAGAAGCATAATAAAATCCCGTGAAACATCACAAAAAATACAAACCTGGCAAAGTCAAATTCCACAAGGAAATCCAAAAGATTGGTTATTTAATATTTCTACAGCCAGCCACACATTCATGATTGTACTCATTATCATGGCTGATGGTACAGAAAGTTGTTGAAAGGCTCAGGAAAAATATTATGGCCATAGTCCACCCTTTCTAGTTCTCCAGATAGAGATAATCTATTAAGATAACCAACACAGTTTCAGTAATATTAACTTGGATAAAATCATATTTGAAATACATTAGATAATCAGCATAATTTAGATGTATTTGGAGGCTAGCATTGAGACTGGCCAAAAATTGTAGAGATTTTTTGGGTCTTCAATAGAAGTCCTCTTAGTGGTCCCAATAATATATTTTCATCCAGCAAAGAGGCATGCATTCTCTGTCTTAAGTTCAGGTTTTAATTTGGTAGGAAGAGCAAGGGTTAAGTAATTAAGTAGTAGCCTTCCATTCTCTAGCCATATCTTCAAGATCTGAAAGCCATAAAGAATCCAAAGTGACAAGAAAACCATGACCTGACTTAACAACAGAGTTAAAATGAGGATGAAGCTGATTAACTCTGCCCACAAAGAATAGTGCAATCTATCCTGCTCTGTGGATGCATTGAAGGTGATGACGCATTCTTTGCTGCTTAGGAGTTCAAATTGAGCATCATCTCTTCCTTGCTGGTTATTAGTTCAGTAGTCACTCTCCAACTGTTTTTCATTTCCCACTTGCTATCTCTTAAATGATTAATAAGCAGTCCAGATATTTTTCCTCATCCTTTCCTCTCGGTATCCATAAAAACACAGAGAATATAAAAGTCACACATTCCTTAGCTAAAAAAGCCTCTCTATATGGTCCTGGGCTCAGGCAGTTAGTGTACAGTTGGATAGATAACCTTTCAAGCCACACAGTCAAATGCCTGAACATTCAAGAAAGATGTTTTCCACAGGTATGGGGCAGACAACCAGCAAGGCAGAAGGTATAGCATTTTCCCCTCTCTTATCATTTATCTAGGCCAAGTAACAGCAGACATCTTCATTCTCAGCCTCCAATAAAGGACATTCAGCGTTCCCTCTTAAACTATGCAATATAGAAGTACCAGAAGGCACACATACTAGAGCTTTAGCATTTAGCAAAATGGCGGGGGGGGGGGGAGTAGAACTTTTTTTTTTTTGTAAAAAATAAAGATAATTGGTTTTAGACTGGGGAGGCTGCGTAGAAGGAAAATAGTGTCTAAATGTGCAGTGCTGTAGTGCAGATTGTGTCTGTGTGCATCATATGAAAGGTATAAAAACTGAATGGACACTAAGATGCTACTAACACATAACATACTTCAGGGTCTTCCTTCAGCAGTTATGTTGACATCTACTTTCCATTATCAAATGGAAATTGATAATAGATGCTGCTTTTGCTATGTTGTTTTTGCTTTTTGTTGTAGCGATTTTGTTATTTATTTAATACTTCCTATTTCTAAATCGCCTATCTCCCTTTGAGAGGAGCTCTAATTCAGCTTGTATATATACTACTTTGAGGATGTACAAGTAGTCCTTGGCTTACCAAGGCAATTTCAACTAGGACTGCTGTCACTAAGTGACATGGTCATAAAGTATGTCACATGATTGCCAGTTGCCCCATTTCCTGCTTGTAGGAAGCCAACAGGGAATGTTAGAAATCACAATCATGTAATTGTGGCATCTTGCAATTTATAATCCTGAGTAGGCACCCTGATCCTAATCACATAATTGAGGGGATGCTGCAATGGCCAGAAGTACAAGGACCCATCATAAATAATATTCATTCAATGCTGTCCTAACTTTGAATGGTTGCTGAACGAATGAATAGTTGTAACCCTGAACGAATGGTTATAACCTGAGCATTGCCTGTACTCCTAAGTACTAGGGATTATTAACCTATTATATAGAAGGTTATTTCCTGAGTATACATTTTAAGGATGCATAGATATTTAGAATATTTTCTATTACAGAAAATGTTTTATTTATATATTTTCATGGTTATAATATTGAATTTCAAGAACCAAAACATTTATACCAATAGCATTCCACGTTGGTCAAATGGATACTGTTTATTTGGTACCTATTTCTAAATCTGCTCTGGAGTTCTGAAACATGCATAATCGAACGGTGGGGAAGGCATGTCCTACAGAACAGATAAATGCTCTGCATTAACACTGAAAATTCCACAGCAGCAATTAATAAATGTGCTTTTTTCATCAAAATACTTGGAAGACAATCTGTGTACATAATACTGACTTGGAATCCTTACAAAGATTAAAATTATTGCCAACTTAAGTACAAGCTGAAATAAAAACAATCACAATGAAAGTCAAAAATAAAGTAATTGTTCAAGTGAACTGACCTATCTGTCTCATTAAATCTAGTAAGAATCTGTGACCCTCCAGATTGATGAACAGCAATTTCCATCAGCCAAGATTGGGGATACACCCAGTCAGAACTAGCATCAGTGGAAATTAAGGTTACTGGGAAAGTCAAAGGCTCCTTATCCATCTTAAATGTAATTGCATTTTGCCAAATATTGTATCAGAATGAGACATACGAGCTGAACAACATGCCCTAAGAAACACTACAACCTAGCCATATTATAACTGGCAATAATGAGCACCTTATTTCTAAGAACTATTAGTAATTTAAAGAGAAAAAAGATTTAAATATGTAAAGTTGTACAGATTTGCTATAGCATACAGGTGCACACTTTCTTTTTTGTAAAAAAACCAAAACCCACATGTGGATTGTATATTTGGGAGATTACATATGAGCAGGGCAATAGGAACGTGTGTGTTCAAAACAGAAAACTGCTGTATCCAGAGTAAAGGATACATTTTCTTAAGCCTCAACTTTTCTAAAAAAAAAACAAAAAAACATTTCGGTCCTCCCAGCCACCCTCTCCCATCTTATTCATTCTGAAAACTGTAAGTTGAACTTTTACTTACTTACCGAAAGTTGACAGCAACTGAGGACTGAGGAGAGATCTCATGGCCGCTCAAAAAGCCTTGAGGGGCCGCATGTGGCCCCTGGGCCACAGACTGTGCACCCATGCTATAGCAGAACGAATATAAAAAAATGGGAATCAAAGTTCATTCATAAGCTTCAATCAAAAAAGCCCTTGCATGAACTGGTGATGATTGATTTCTGTTAATTTATGCCCCATGCCATATCACATATTACTTAGAAATAGATATTCTATGAACACAAGGGGCTGTAACAAAAAGTTCTGCTTGGAATGTTGTTCTTCCTGCAGTTTTCTCAGAAAACAAATGGGCTAATTCAGACCTAATATTCCTAGCTGAGTGAACTACAGAATAACTAACAGCTAACATATTCCTACTAACAAATCAATTTTATTACATACTGTAAGATATAAAAGGATGGATAAATTGGATCTAATTATTTTAATCTGTAATGTTGTTGAAAACCAAGTATTCCAATTTAAACTATTAATTGAACCAAGCTGTTTTACCTGTTTTTAATTTTATGTTTTTCAGGTCCTTACGTTTCAAAACTGATGCACAATAATGCACACTTTTACTGATCTCAGCAATTACCGATTGGTTAAAGCACATGTCAAACTCAAGGCCCACGGGCCAAATCCGGCTGCTATGGGCCCAGATCCGGCCTAAGGGGCCGTCCTGGAGACAGCAAGGCTGCCCTGGCCCACCCTTCGGCCGCCGCAACCTGGGATCCCGCAGTGCATGAGTCTGAGTGCTTCGGCCGCTTGCCCGGGCCTTCAAGCAGCAGGCAGAGGCATGGGGGGAGGGGAAAGACATATGATCTGGCCCACTGGATGTGCCAGACAGCTATCCGGCTGTCCTGCCATGGCAGGTGTTGGCAAGCAAAGACAGAGGGAGGGTCCGATGTACAGGCACGGGCAAAGTGGGGCCACGATGAGGCAGCCCAGCCAGTTACTATTACTGCCACGCCATGGCCCCTGACACTCAGCCCCCGCCATCGAACTCCATCCTCCAACTCCACTGCACACACAGGACGAGCCTCCCCGACTGCCACACCCCCGACGAACATGAAGGGACTCCCCTCTCTGATCCACCTGAGCCCAGCCCCAGAGATGCCCCAAGCGCTGCTGGGTGCCCTCCCGGGAAGTGGTGTTGGGCTGGGTCATGAGGTCCTGGTGTCCCAGATGCTTGAGGGCCGGGTGGGGTGCCTGACCCCCCTCTGCCCAGGGTAGCACATACAGCCTGGGGGCCCCCATGTGGTCCGAGAGGGATGGTGAGGCTCTTCTGGTAGACCAGGCTTCTGCCAGAGACCCCTAGATCCCCCAGCCTCCCACAGGTGCCCCCTGACGTGATCGATGTCGAGCTGGCCACACACCTCACCCGGCCCGAAGGCAACCACAATGCTAATGCGGCACTCAATGAAATCGAGTTTGACACCTCAGATTGCAATACCTCCTTAATTATAGTATGAACAAAACTTCTTTATAATTGAGTTAATTGATATATCCCAAGTAACACACAAATATTACTGCAAAAGAAAAATGTTAGCCAGTCATCAAAATACATTCAGCTTTTAATTCAGAACCTAACTGTAAACATAAAGCTTTCAAACTCAATTATCAAATGTCAGATAGTATCCCAAACAATAATTTAAAACAGGGTAGCATGAATAGAATAGAAATAGAGCAGAGTAGAGCAGGAAGGGACCTTGGAGGTCTTCTAGTCCAGCTCCCTGAAAACTGCTTTTGCATCACCTCTGAATACGTTTATTAATGAAGCTGTGCTCTAAAAGTGAAAAATAGAGTATTGATCTTTTGTTTTCAATAAAGCAATAAGAGCCAATGGAAACTAATGCAATAGTTTCACCAAAGGTTAAAATTTCCCTTACAAAAATTGCCATACCTCATCTAAATGGAGCCAAATCTCAAATCCAGTGATCCCCCCCCAGTAATAGCAAGAGCTATAAACTATTAGCTATGGACTAATTAGATCTGCTGATTATGACTCAAGAAAATGGCACCTGATAGTGACAATATGTGTACTACAAATTCTGCAAATCATATTTACTACATTATATAAATGACCTCAAAGTTCATGAGACATTTTGTTTTTGTAAACAGAGTTCTGAATTTAAAGTTTAAATTCTAAGATATTAGCTCATAAACTACCCTCCACTTTTCTTTATTTATTGATGTTTCAAAGGCCAGCCTGTACCACAAAAAAAACAAATGCTAGAAGGTATAGAGTTTTATGTTAAAAGTATTAACTGTTTTGAGATAATGGCTATCTGTATTTTCTGTTGGCAGAAACCTGCTACAATTGTGAGTGACAGAATATGAAAAACTGAATTACAAACTATGCTGGCAGGTTAAGGAGAATTTATCAAAGCAAGTGTTTTTTCTTGTACTACTTCCTGTTTATCTGAAAACAAATTTTATCAACAGCCTTCTATAGAAAAGTAGCATAAATAACAATTCAGTTAAATAATGCAAAAGATCAATAAATACAGTGGTTATTTTTTTTTTAAAAAAAGTATCGGGAAACACTTAAATACTAAAAACATGTAAAAAAAAAATAGGAATGGGATATAAATTGCAAAAATAAATGACAAATGTAACAAATCTGTTACAAAATTTATTTAATAGAACAGAAAATATTTGAAAAAAGTAATCTTTTTGTTTCAATGTTTGTTTCAATGTTTTCACTGTATCATTAACAGTCTTGTGGTGCTAATAAAACTTATACAATAAATAAATACAGACACAAATATATATATATAACTATATATATATATATAACTATAACTATAACTCGCCCTGTCGAATGAACGGTCTGTTTTGGGAACAAAGGGCCGGGGTGCTTGTCCAGCCTCTGTAGTTGATCCCGTCCAAAAGGACTGATGGCGAGCATAGGGAAAGAACCACCTATTTGATCTATTTGATCTCCTAATCAGATGAGAGATTACCTTCTGTTTTTATTTATTCTCCACTAGATAGGGTGTTAGTGCCTCTCCAAATAGTCGTCCTCCCTTAAATGGAGCCGTGGCCACATGCCATTTGTGTTTATTTTCTGCCCTCCAGTTCTTGAGCCAAAGCAGTCATCATGTGACGACACTGGAAGCCATCGCTCGGGCCGAATGTCTGGCGGCGTATAAGGATACGTCCGCCATGTACTCTGAGGTTGACACCAGTTTGGTCAGATCTTGGTGGACCCTCACCTCCTCTAGGGGAATCCTCACCTGAAGCTGTCTAAGCCAGATGAGGGAAATTCTGGCAAAGAATGAAGTGGAGATTGCCGTCTTTGCTGCCCATGCTGATGCCTGGTGTGCTTTACGCAAGGAGAGCTCGGATTTTTTATCCTTTGCTCTTAGGGCATCAGGGAGATCTCCTGGCAACCTGGAAGATGAGAATAATGGGGCTAGGGAGTCATCCACCTTAGGCACCTCCAACAGATCTGTTAAGATTGGGGCCATATCCACTAACTTGTGCTCTGCTCCCCCCTGGGAAGGTTGGGCACCCGGGGATTCCCATTGTCCTTGAATTTTTTGAGGAATAAAGGGGGACAGGGGATATGTTGACGCCTGACTACCGGTTCCGAAAATAACGGATCCATGTCCTGAGTAGAGGAAGGTTCCGGGGTGGGAATAGGGTCTGGGCCGATCTTACCCGCTGCACATGCCCTGCGAAGTAGAGATGGGAAGAGCGTAGAGTTAAAGAGCTCTACCATGGGATGAGGATCTTGTGAAGGCTCCTCACAATCCGACCACTGATCTCTGGTGCAGTCATAATCAGAAGAGCTTAGAGTGTCGCTTCCCGGGGAATGAGGAGGCGAGATTGAATCTGGACGGTCGAGCACTGTAGGTCGTGTTGAGACAGTTGGAGATGATGAAGGTCTCGGAATGGATGAAGACTGTTGATGTCCACAGGAAGCCATCGCTTGGAAGGACTGCCTGCGATATCATGGCCTGCAGCTGATCAGCAAATGAAGGATCCTGTGAAGGGTGAAGCCCTGCTGCTGTTGGGGTAAATGTTGCTGCAGGTTCCGTGGAGGGACCCTATGGCACAAGTTCCTCCCCAAAAAGGGGTGGGCATTCCTGACCAAAAGTCTGTATAGAGACCTGCTCAGGCTCCCGCTTCGGGGACCACGCCCGTGCTGAAGCAAGAAACTGTGAGTCAATGGCGGGAGCCACAAGGGGGGGAAGTGATAATTTGCCCACCTCCCCTGCTGCCAATCGTTGTGCCGGGAGAATTGCTTCTCCAAGGCCCGATGTGAGCGACTGGCCTGGTTGTTAGCTGACTTACTTGGCCTTTTGCTGGATTTAGACTTAGATTTGGCCTTTACCTTAGCCGCGGCTTCTTGGCAAGGGGACTTGCGTTTAGGTTGCCTGATTGAAACAGAAGCCTGTGGCTCAGTGTTTTCTCCATGATGATACGAGAAGGTTCCAGTTGATCACGGAAAACAATCTCAGTCTGCAAGAGAAACGTCAGTTGCCCACCGCGATGGGACTGACGTGCACGTGGATCAGCATGGTCTGGCCCACTGGCAAAACCAGGATCACACTGAGCGTGTTAAGAGTGCGCATCACTGGGAGAAGAGACAAAGTTAGTATTGTCTGGTGTCCAGTAGAGTGACACGATCTCATGTGTCTCAGTGGCGATGGTCAGGTTCTGGCGAACAACTACTAGATGTAGAGCGGCAGAGCGGCTAAGGTGAAGGAGTTCTAAGCGGCAAAGGACTGATAATGAATTCCTTGGAAAGGTAATGGAGAGAATTCGTGTAATAATAAGGCTGCTAAATATATGGTATTGTAACAATGGACGCTCAAATGAAGGCCCTCTGATATTTGGGTGCCCTTTAACTAAATATAAGTCAGTGAGGCCCTGTGGCTGTCGTGAGGCAACCAAAATGGCGCCCACGATGAGCAGGAAAAAATAGAGCCGTTCTGTGAGGCTATTCAAAATGGCGCCCACGACTGGTAAGGCGAGGAGGCTGGCAAACGCTGGTTAACAAATATAGTCTAGCGGCCGCTTAGACAGGCGCTGGAGCACCAGACTCAGCCTCTTCCAAATTTCAAGCCTTCAAAGGTATATACTACGAGGGACGACCGTGTTGCGATGCGGCGCGCCAAAATGGCGGCCGCGTAGCCGAGATAAGGGAAATCAAATCGTTAAGTCTGGTATGTTTGAATGTGAGGCGACCAAATCTCCGGCTCTAAAGTGCTGGGAGATGCGCCTGGAGCAGTATCTCTCTGTACTTGATTAACTGGGACAAGCTGCAAATCACTGAGGGAAAAGCCTCGCCCTCCGTGCCAAACAGTTGAGAGGCGCGGCAGCTGCGGCGCCTCCTAGCAGCGGTGGGGATTCCGAGGCTGAATAGAGCTGACAGTAAGAAGGATCTGCCTAGTGAATCTGGTTAAGTGCTAAGGCAGCAGCAGCGAGAACAATAGAAGTCGCGCTGAAACAGGTCCTCTCAGCTTTAGCCGGGTTCCTAATCTTGCTAGAAATTTTGACAGATTAGCGCCCCCAAAATGGCAGCCGCAGCACAAACCTGCGGAGCTGACAGTTAAGGGAGGCTTCAGATGACAGAAGCCTGAAGATTCTGAGAGGAGAGCTGAACAGAAGCTAAATAGCTTCTGGTTTTCCTGTCAAGGAAAATCCACTAATGGGTTAGAAAGGGAAAGTTTTCCATATGAATCAAACCTGCCAGAAGAAAGAATTTGGGAGTCAAAATTGTCACGTCCTTCTGGGCGAACAGACTTAAGTCAAAACTGGGACGTCCCAGACCAGGACGGGCGTGACAACTTTGACTGACTTAGTCTGATTGGGCAGGAGGAGTTTTGGATACTTGGTCTCAAGAGCAGGCAGACAAAGAAAACCCATTGGTGGAGTCTCCGTCTCCTGTACTGGAGAAACATCGACTTCTCATTTAGCTACTCAGTCAGAGATTATTTGCAAATGGGAGTATACTTTTTAAAAAATCATTTTCTGACCTAAATGCATTTACAAATTTTGCATGCTTAACAGTGCATGCCAGAATGTCATAGCTGTACAAGAGCTCTGTACAAGAACTTTATCTGAATGAAACAGCAGCAGCAACCAGTAATGTTTGTAGCATCTCTTCTTCTTAGTCACATGTTCACCTTAGTCACATGTTCACCATTTTGGTTAATGATCTGATCATCGGAAGAGAAATTGGTTGCCGAGAAGTGGGTATATAATAAATTTTAGATGGTTTTATCGTCTACTTCCATTTAATGATATATATTATTTTTGCATTTCCTGATTTGATTTGATTTTCCTTTCTTTTCTATGTTGCCCAAAGACACACTGAGTCAGGCATCCATACAGAAAATCACAAAATGCAGAAAATTCTATTAACAATATTAATATCTAAAATATTTGCACATATTATACTAATATGCTGTCACAATTGTTATGCAATCAATATACTAAAATAGTTAATATTCAGAAATCAATGGGAAAGGATTTCAACTTTCCAGTTACTCTGCTAATTTCAGAATAGTGATAAATGAAGTTTTAAACATTTTGACATTAAAGTTAATTACAATTTAACTAAAACCAGTTCAATTACATACAATTTAATTCTTCTATCCCACTAAATGCCAAATTAGTGTTAAAATATTTATCAATTATTCCATAATATAATTGACATTGTAGATGTTATTTCCCTTCTCTTTTGATCATTAAGTGCTGTGGTCATTAAACTAAGCATCATGTGACTGTGGCATACAATTTTACTTATTAACTCTTTTTGTTACAAGTCAGTTGTGAAGCACATATACTGCATGGTGATCATATGTTGACAGGATGCTATGACTATCATATATGTGATGACTGGTGGGAAAGTTATTCTTTTACACTGACATAAATTCAAACAGACACTAAACTAGGCAGTTGGTAACTGAAGATTACTTGTAATCTTTTAGATAAAAATCACAAGTAGAAATCTATACACTATGGATCCACAAGATGTAGGTCTTGGTAACCAGGACATTTGCTTTTTTTCCTTTTACATGATCAGACTTATGCAAAGTGGATATGTTGTCAAAACCCACTCTTACTTTGCTTGACCATGACTGCAGTGCATTTATGCTGACAAAACAGGAAGGAAAGTCAAAATCTGTTTTGGGGAAACATACGTTAAAGCCGTCCACTAATTACAGCAGTTTTTGGAGGGCTACTATACTTGGGCTGCAGAAATTTGGGCAGTCAATAGATCGCAGTGACGCACTGGATTTTTCTGCATCCAAGTTTTTGTAGTCCGTATTTAGACAACTTATATTTCATTCCTGAGGTGGATTGGGTGAATTCACCTATTATTACAAATGAAGGAAAATATATTTGACCCAGGATAATGTTGCAGGATTCAATCTGGGTCAGTCACTGGGACCAGTTTAGTCTTCCAAGCTTTTGGACTCATGCTAGAAACAATTTAGAGTACAATTCAAAGCTATCTTCTATTAACAGAAGCACCTTACATTGAAGGAATGGATTTCTCCCATAAGCCTACATCCACTACAAATCTGTTCAGATTCTGGCTCAGCAGGTCCTATGAACCTAACTGAGGAATGGTCTTGTTTAGTCACGAAGGAAGACTTTCAACCGGTTGGTGTGACAAAATGGGGAGAATCCTTAGAACCAGGATTTTTAGCTTGTTTAGCCAGAGTGAATTGGGCAGAGTGCACCTGAAGAAGCCAGTCTTGAAGGTAACATAAATCTGAGCCATATGGGCCTATTATAGGCATATACAAACTTCTACGGTTTTAATTTTAACTTTTCTATTTAATAAGCACACTAAACATAGCAGTAGTATAAGTAGACCAAATTCTACATTTTGTATTGTACATTCCTAAAGTAGGTAAGAACATTTGGATTGATTTTAGATACAAAAATCAATGTAGCACATTTCCCCCTATCCAATAGTTTTATTCTCTATAGTTTCACAAGGGCAATGCTGCTGCTTGTTTTAAGATGATGTAGATCTGGCTTGCTTTGCATATTTTCACACATGTCCTATTTCCAATTCTACAGTTTCAAGTGGATATAACTCTTGCATGTTATTATTTCTAGGCTACATGGTTTACCTAAGACTTCTCCAAAAAATCTCCAAATTTAGAGATTCAGATTTAGTCCTTCCATCCGAAAAGTTCAGGAAAAAATAGAACTCCCAAGCCACCTCAGACCCTCTTCCTAGAGAAGGCAGACTGAAGTCATTCAGGACTAAAAGTTTGTGGAAATCCACTGCCAGCCCAAACATGAAGTCATAGGAACAATCGCAACTGATCCATAGAGCCCAACTTAATAAACATTCAGTGACTTGTGGCACAGCCTCCTGAAAGCCGTAACAGATTCCTGGATGACAATCACCACACTCACACCTTGCCCAGAGACTTGGCTGATGCCACACCTCCACCCCCATTGGGTATCTCAGAAATGGATACACTTCCCAATCCAATCCTAACCTATCATCAATCATTAAAACATGAACAACAGAATCCTTATTACAGATAACCTGGCATTCAGTGGTAGCACATAGAAGCTAAGGCCACTGAAGGTCTGCTGACTGGGTACCAGTTGTGAAATCAAAAAGCTGGAATGCAGAAATAGTATGAAACATCGGTCCTATGTTCCCCTATTCTCTGTCTCCCATTGTATTTCCCTGTGACTGTCATCACCTTTATATTAGGACTTGTCTCCATCTTGCCAGCCCCATCCCACACCCAAGTTCCCCAAGATCAGGAGCTACCATCCACATCTCCAAGTCCCAACAAGAAAAAAGAAGCAATACGGGATATAATAGTCAATAACAGACATGTCCAGAGTCTAGCAGTATCCAGCAACACTGGCCAGCAGTAAGCACAAGATGTATAGAGATAAAGATGTAAAAAGGACTGTCTTCACACAGCCAAACAGCTGCATCAGGTAACAGCCAAATTCACAAATCCAACAGAAGATCAAGCAGGAGATTAAGCATGAAAGCAAGCCAAAGGGCAAGCCCAGCCCAGCATGGTCCATCTGTCCTCCAACCTGCTCAGCAGCTCAGCTCCTCAGGGATCAGACCCCAAATGTCACAAAGTACAAAAAGTAGTCCCAAATTACTGATGATGACCTGTTTTAACCCACTGGATTCTATTTAGCTTTTGATAGATTTGTTACAATTAAATGAAATGGCATAAAAATATAAAACTGAATCAGTTTCAGACATTTAAAGATTCCCTTTACATCCTACAGAGAGATCTCCTTTTATAATAATAGTATAAACTAGCTATTTCTATAACAACAAATGAATCTAATCAGTAAAATCCAAAATCCCCCCTTTTTTGTCATGAAGTTTTTGACACCTTGGTAAGCATTGATGGTACACAAATATTGTCATGTCCTACAAGTGGTACAATCTGTGAAAAGGTTGAAAAGCCCTGATCTAGAGAGGTGCAAGGTCTTCACTTCCATCTAGAATATTTTTGCCACAATGCTTCCTTCTAACTTATTTTTAAGACATCGACATTATTCTGTGAAAACGTCTTATAATGAAATTGAGATTTTTTTAAAAAGAACAGAAGTATATAGAACTGCCATTCACAAATATGATGGAAATCAAGTCGAGGAACATTTCAACTGTGTTTTCAAATAGCTGCAATTACATCTGGGTTAACCTGGCAACTTTTCTAAAAATAACTTCACTAAAGCATAATCAACATTCCAAGCTTGAAGCATCTGGATTATTTTCAACAGTCACTTCCAAGTATTAGTTCACAAAAAAAGATTTTTAAATTTGTTCAGTTACTACAGAAATTCTTTATTTTCTTCATATATGGGGGAATGACAACTCAGAAGCATTAGGGGCTCCAACATCTTTTTAAATAAGCACCAGACTCCCTGGAGATTATGCAGAAGAAATTCAGCAGCAAATCACCAAATCATACTATGCAAAATCAAATTAAATTGCATCTATCCATCATCACAATGTCATTGTATTATAGTCCCGAGTCTAGCAACTGTAGTTCTCAACCAATGAAAATGAATTAACTTCATAAAGCACACCCCTCAAATCCTTACATCACTCCCCTGATGAAGGAGCGTACCATTGGGTGCTGCGCTAAGGGAGTGGAATTGTCGCATGCAAGCATCGTTGACAGAGCTGCCACCTGCCTGCGGATGGTATTGGGCGCTAAGCCCTTGTTGAGCCACTCCAACAAATATTCCAGGATCCCCGGGATGGTGATGGACGAGAGATCGACATGGTTTCTGGTGCACCATAAACAAAAGCTTTTCCAAGTGGCATCGTAGATCCTGTTCGTAGAGGGGCGTCTGGATGCCTGAATCATGGTGATTACTCCTGTCGAATAAGACTCTCGGGCCAGGAGTTGCAGCTCAAGTGCCAGGTGGTTAACTAGAGCCACTGGGGTTCTGGATGCTGCAGGGCTCCCTGGCTGAGGGCAATGCGACCTGGAGAAATTCTGTAATGCTTGGAATTGTTGTGGCCACAGCCCCTGAGGTTCAGTGGGGCGAAGTCCAGCTGCTGTGGGAGTGAACGTGGCCTCCGGCTCTGACTGGACCCTGGATGAAGGGGGAACCCATCGAGGGCATTGACCCTGGTTGAGGGGCGTCGGCTCCTCCTGCCTGGCGTCCCCTTCCGGGGACCAAGCCCGTTGGGCTAATGAGTTTGAGAAAGCGAACTATGGCCCAAAAAGTGACACCTAAGGTGGAGTGGGGGAAACCTGGCCCACCTCATTTGTGCTCAGTTTCTGAACCTTGGAAAATTGTCTTTCAAATGCTTAGTGTCTCCTGGTGGCCTCTTTTTCAGCCGCCCTAGAGGGCTTTTTGCTCAAAATGGCCTTGACCTTGGCCTTGAGCCTCCCCGCAGCCTCCAATTTGGGGGATTTATGTTTCCTTTTGGCAGGGGAGTCAGGAGCGCCCTGTGCGGGCTGAAGCAGTATGTTGTCTGCCATCATTGCAGAGATATCTCAGTGGTGTTCTGAGAGAAATCTCAAGTAATAGGAGCAGAGCACTGGTTTGTGATTGTGTGCGAAAGTGCTGGAGACCAGTGAGTGCTCCAGGTGGTGGTGGGTGCCACCGGTAATGCTCCTGATGGCTGATAGAGCCTGAAACGCTCACACTGCATATGGTCAGGCGTACGGTGGCGGCAAACCAGCAACTGTTGAGTGCCAGCACACACGTGACTCGTTTAGTGGCAGCCAATCACCTTAGTGATGAGGGCCTGCGCACGTGCCTAGGTGGTGGCGCCAGAGCCAAAAGTGGGCCAACACACTTTGCAGTTAAAATACTTGGAGGAACTCTGTTGAGGCCTGGGTAGCAGTGACTGATTGTTCACTGGGAGGGATTATAGCCCTGAAAAAGGGCCTCAGGCTCAAGTTCCTATTGATCCAATTCACAAATTGTGAGTAATACCTGCCTAAATGAGGAAGCAGTTAATTTATCCTATCCTTTGTCACTCTGCCTGCAAGCTCAGAGCGATGGTGGAGGCCCCTAAAATGGCGCCCGCCAATTGAAGTTGATTGGAAAGAGCCCTGAGTCACTGAGGCCGTTCGCGCAACGGACAGGGAGGAGAAGGCAAGGGACAGTCAGTGGATGCAGCATATCCTGGATAAATTAGCTTTTGACCCAATCCTCAATTGCAGGCAATTTGAACGAAATGAGGCTGAGCGGTCTAAGTTAAAGCCGGAGCTGCCGGTAGCTTTGACAGGGAGAAAAAACGGCTCGTCGCGTGGCACGCAAAATGGCCGCCGTGACGAGCACACCAATAACTGAATGGCAACAAGAACTGAATGGCAACGAGGGATTTTTGACGGGAGCGGCAATTGAAGTCCAACGCTCAGCTGGTCGGCCGAAGTCCTTCGGTGCGCGGCGCTGCGGCTTGCGATCGAGCTGAGTAGTCCCCAAACAGCCAGGAGGCTTGTAACTAATTTGGGATCCGATCGATCCGAACGAGCAGTTCTCGACGGCCTTGACAGCATCGCTGTTCTAAGGGACCCTGCTCAGCCTCCAAGATTGGTTAGAGCCGAATTAGGGATTAAAGGGGAAAAAACCGCTGAGTGGTTAGATGCAGCGCTTATCTCAGCGCTGCGATGAAAAACAAAGAATCCACGAATGGAACCATACAACCTGTCCACTAAGTCTGTAACTGGAGCCAACTCTATTGCATCCTGTTGGGCTGAGACTAAGTCGAGACTGGGTGGGACTCTAGCCCAGCAGGAGGCGTGGCAAGTTTCAGACTTAGTCTAATTGGGCAGGAAGATGAAGTAAACCCATTCATGGATTCTCCATCCTCATGCTGGAGAATAGTAAAGTACAACTTCTAATTTCTCAATATGTAAAATTTTTGATAGATTGTCATCAAGCAGTGAATTTCTGCTCACTTTTAATATACCAGCAAGTCTTCAAATCCCACACTATGAAGTATACCTGTATAACCATGAAATTCTATGATGGTTTAATAGCATATTGCCTCTAGTTATTTTAGGAAAACAGTCAATTGGAAGAGGTTATTCAAGAATTACAAGTAAAAATACATGAATAACAGATAAGGATGAAGACAATCATTCAACCACCACATGTCTATCCCACACTAGAGGAGGTCTGCAAAGAATCAATAGGTAATGCAAGGAGATCAAAGGTGGAAAAAACAAGGTTCAATCACTCAACTCTATCTCCTCTCTTCTAATTCCCCATTCAAGTTGAAAAAAATTGAACACATAAGCATCAATGAGCAGAAACAAAAGAAAGGCACTAGTCTGTGCAAATGGCCCCAGTATACATACAAAGGCATCCAGAATGTTATATAGGCAGATGCTTTCCTTTTAATAATGTAATAGATACAATAGAGACAAGACTGATCATTAAAAAAATTTCTGGTGAGACCTGGTGAACAGGGCTTCTAAGAATTCCTTAAAAGGCTTATGTCAATATATTATCCCACTTTAATTAATCATAGAGTAGCATGTTTATTTAAGATTATTTAGAAGTTATAAAAAAGAAAGAATTCATTATTTAGGGAAAAGTATTGATATACTTTGATATAATTTAGATTTGGCTAACTCATATTTTAAGTAGGACACATACTCTGATAATTTGAAAAAAAAAGATAGTTGCTATAGCAGGCCAACTCAAAAACAACTCTCATCAGCTTACAAACATCAATAACACTTATTAAAAATAAACTTTCAGTTTACCCCCCATCGACCTGTACGCTCCCACAGAGTGGGTCTCCTCAGGGTGCCGTCGGCCAGACAGTGCCGGCTGGCGACCCCAAGGGGGAGGGCCTTCTCTGTGGGAGCTCCCACCCTCTGGAATGAACTGCCCCCAGAGATCAGGGTGATCCCTGATCTCCCTTCCTTCCGCCGCGCCCTTAAGACATGGTTATTCCAGCTTGCGGGACTGGCCTAGGGGAAACTTTTAGAGGGGGTTTTAATTATAATTTTAATTAAACCAAATTACTAATATTTCCCTTTTAATTAATTTTTAAATTTGTAGTGTGATATTTTTGTATTTTTACCCGGTTGTTAGCCGCCCTGAGTCCGCAAGGAGAAGGGCGGGATATAAATCTAAAAAATAAATAATAAATAAATAAACCATCTAGCCCAATACCAATGAGAACGGTGAAGTCTTCACACCTTTACAACAGACCAACAGGGCTGGGATATTCAAATCTGGGATGGGGGAGGGGCAAGGAATTCCACAAGACAGGTGGCAACAACACAAAATACATGCTTCACAGGTCAGCAAATGCTTTAACTATAGTGACTCACAAAATATGCCAAAGTAATATATACATTTTGAAAAAATACAATCTATATAAAGATGTACAAATATATTAATTTTAGAATTCCCTTATTGTATTTTATGCTTTTTCCCTATAAAGGAATACATTGCTTATCTTGACTATGCCAAGCTTTTCATGGCAATCTGCATTAGTTCCTCCACAGAACTGTTTATTTCTACATAAAGAATTGTATAAACAGCATTGTAAAGCAAAACTTCAAGATGTAGATTATCCCTAGGGCAAAAGATGAAAAAGCATTGCTTTGGTCATATCTCCCTTCCTCCTATAGCCCAAAACATGAATAAAACTTTATTTGGCTCTGGGAAATCCTCTAGGACAATGTTGAAAGCAATGCTAGGGATGGGGAGAAAAAGCAACACTCTACTCCTCTTTCATAGAAGAAATTTACAATCTAAAAGCAAATAAAAATGAATACAAAGAAAAACAATAACATTACTTTACAATCTTCATTACACAAACTTAGTTAGAAACACAAAAAACTAGCTTATATTGAGTCAAATCATTAGTCCATTTGACAAAGAATTGCTGAAAATCTTGACTGACAATTTTCCAATCCTACCTGTAAAAGCATTCTGTATGTAAAGCATCCAGCAGGCAAGAGATTGTTCCAATAATTTTAGGGACCATCTTCCACTGCCTGTTCAGCTATTGTATAATGTCCAAGACAGTAAAACTTTCCCAAATTGAGATAATTCTCTGCCTACATACAGCAAGTCTCTCTGTGAGGTGTTATCCGATAGAGCAGTGGTTCTCAACCTTTTTAATGCCGTGACCCCAACCGGTCGCAAGTCGAGGACTAAACCGGTCGTAAGTCAAGGACTAAACCGGTCGTAAGTCGAGGACTAAACCGGTCGTAAGTTGAGGACTACCCAACCGGTCGTAAGTCGAGGACTTTCCCTGCCCGGGAGCGTAGCGCATGCGTGGTTCCGCCCCCTGCGCCGGCCGAGGCGTAGCTGGTAAGCGGCAGAGACGGAGCAGGCCGACCACCAGCTGGTCCAGCCCAAGGGAGGTAAGGCACCCGCCGGAAAAGGGAAAAAAATGGACAAAAAAAATGGCGCACAGCCTTGATTGGCGACCCCCGTGAAATGGTCGATCGACCCCAAATGGGGTCCCGACCCACAGGTTGAGAACCACTGCGGTAAAGTATAATAGATGATGTCAAAACCATGAGTATAGTAGGACCTTTAATGTGATTTTAAAATATTAAACATCTTTATTTATACAAACTGTCCAATTTACAATGCACCATTTTTTTTAAAAAAAATGTGAAATTATAAGTATCCAGAGCACTTTTCATACAGTATATTGTAAACTCAGTTATATACTGCAGGAGATGGCTACTAGATAAGATCAAAAATCCCTTTATAACTATTCAAGATTATATAGGTATTGTTCTAAGAGCAAACCAAACCAAAATGTTCTTCTATCAATAAATAACTTCTTATATTTTGAGAATTGTTCATTATTTTTTTCACTAGCAAGATCACAACAAAAATACATCAGATAAAATAGATTCAGATTAACTTGGAAGTTCCATGAAAAGTGGTTCACAGAACATCAAACAGATGAATCCACAATTGCTCATAGAAAGTGCTCAGGAAAGATACATTATTAAAAAGAAAACCAAGATAAATACAGATTGACCTGGATTTCATAAACAACAATGTCAAAGAAACTCAAATCCTAATGATACATATACTCATTCATGTTGTTTCCTTCACAGCAATATTCAAACAAGTGTACCATACTTTAGCTATTTTTGGTTGTTTTCTATACATTATACAAATTCAATTTCCTTTTAACAAAAAGCCACCCAACTTTCGTACATAAATCTGCATAGGAGGCTATTTCAAAAAATCAGCCCAAGCTCAAATATGAGTATGGTACACTACATTTAGCAGATAAACATGTTGTCTAAAATTGCAATTATTTTTAAAGTTATTAATTCTGTTCTGCAACAATTAAGTATTTGATCATCAGGAAAAAACAAACTGAAACTAGAAATGGCAGTTATTCGTGCCACAATGCTATCATATACACTTTTTCCAGTCCCAATATTTAATCAGAAAACAAACATCAATAATAATCCACTTGAGTTCAATTTCAGGTGTAAGCTTCAACAACTTAGCTTGAGGAGTGAAACAATAATTTGCATATTTACTTATATATAAAACTACTAGCTGTACCCAGCCACGTATTGCTGTGGCGCAGTCTGGTTAAATGGAAAAGAAA
>NW_015386969.1:1324291-1328692 GCF_001527695.2 Protobothrops mucrosquamatus
TATACACTTTTTCCAGTCCCAATATTTAATCAGAAAACAAACATCAATAATAATCCACTTGAGTTCAATTTCAGGTGTAAGCTTCAACAACTTAGCTTGAGGAGTGAAACAATAATTTGCATATTTACTTATATATAAAACTACTAGCTGTACCCAGCCACGTATTGCTGTGGCGCAGTCTGGTTAAATGGAAAAGAAAGAAAAGAGAATGCGCACATTTGTGTCACAGGTGTGACATCTATATAATACTAGGTATATAAAAACATGCGCGTATTCGAATGCAACGTTGTGTCAAAATTTCAAAGCAATCGGTGAAGAACTTTCGGAGATTTAAGATTTTGAACAAATGAACATTTACATTTTTATTTATATAGATTTAGAACGTAAACTAGGATATTTGGAGCAAAAGTAGCAGTATTCCTAAATAAGCTTTTACTGAAAATTACTTCGAGAGTCAATGCTTTTAGACTTTATCTGCTGATAAAAGATTACACATTTTGAACTATGAATAAATGTTTATTATCAGTTTCATCATGTTTGTAATTTGGTCACTATCATTCACTGTATGTCCCAGAATTACCAAGTGGTATCTTATTAACAGCTCAGGAAATATTCTTTGAGGCAGATTAAACGCACTGATTTTTAGATTTATTTGAAAAAATTATAGTTTGAATACTTTAATTTCTAAAACTTGAAGTTTTCATTTATTTTATTTATTTTATTTATTTTTCATAATTTATATTAATGATGAGGAAATCTTTCTATTAAAAACAGTAGCAAAACAGAAACAAACATTTGTTCTCACTAAGGGCTGAACTGATGTGCACTTAAATAAACCTCACCCTTGTTCAGGTAATTCATATATTAATATTTGGGGGGAGTTTCACCTCAAGTTGGATGCAATTGTTGATGGATCACACGGTCATCAAAAGTGCTTCCTATTTCATAGGATGTTTGTAGAAAAATATTAAGATAAAACACATATTCCTTTAATATAAGCTCTTGAATTTGTTCTGGAGCCCAGCAAACTGTTCTTTCTTCCCTACTCACATATTCTTCACTCATGGCAAGTTCTGGAATTTTCCACTAGCAGCTAAAATGCCATCTAGTGGACATGTAGCCAACATCTTAAAAGAAAAGGAATTAACCATTTCCTTATAGTTACACAAATGTGACTTTTAATGCAGTATTCAAGCTTGCAAAATTTATAAAAACACAATTTACTCAATGATAAAAACATGGAAAATGTTAAGACTTTTGAAAATGTAATCAAGTTTTGAATTAATAGAATCTAATTTTCATTCATATAACAACCTTTTTTCTCTACATATACAAATATGTCTGTGTGCAAGCAATCAGAAAGTGCCACTATGAAGACTAATACCTGTCAACCATGATTGTAGATATACTGATCCCAAACAGATACATCCCACAAATAACTTTTAGGTCAACTCCACTGTAGGAAATGTATAGATGAGCCTATAAAATGTTTCTGACAACTGCAAATAAAGTTCATCCTATTCTTTTGAGTTATCTTAGACAAGTCATTATCACACTTACCCTTCCAACTTTCTTATGATGATATTAATGGACTAATTTATACTATGATTTGCTTATTATGTAGCTTACTATAATGAACGGATCCAAACTTAGTATTATATGCAAATCTAGCCAACAAAATGGCATACATGTGTGTGATGAAAGCCACTGATTTGTTGGTTTGGGCAATTGTCACAGCAGTTATTTACATGGAATGATCTGAGCATTTACGAGATACAACAAATCAATACTTGTTTTATAACAGTTCTTAAAACTGTCAACCTGGAAAGCCACTTAGAACTGAAGAGCAGAACATTAACCTCAAAAAATAAGAAACTTGTGGCACAAACCATAAGCATTCTGGCAAACATCCTAAAATTGTTATGTGAACAGGAAAAAAGACATTCCTAATCACTTTTATCTCTAATAAAGTTTGTATAGAATTGTAATGCAAAGAATAATTGGATGTATCTATATAACATGGTTTGCAAACTAAAGTATCTTAGACATGTTAAACAAAATCCAAGTAAACCAAACTGAAAGTAGTTCAACGTTTTTTGTGATAATCCCCTTACTGCAGTTGTAAATATATGCTTAATTCTGCTAGTCAAATAATTTCCAAAAAATTATCTTTGATTGGGCTGTACCCCAAATAGTGATGCTGCAGTTCACAGTAATTTTCACTGCATAGTACATTTAATAATAATAAAACCAAATATATTGAAGATCAATTTGCCCATTATAATCATTTTCTCATTTATTAATGAGAATGTTGATACTTTATTATTTTTTTAAAATATAGTTTATTTTATGTATATTCATGTTTTATAGCCACTAGAATGAATGAAGCTTTTCAAAACAATAGTATCTGCTAACCTAACGCTCTCTTGCACAAAATATGCACAAGATTAAAATTGACATAATTCAAACCAGCATGGGATTAAGGAAATAAAAATATTGTAATCTAATACACTCAGCTATATAAATTGTATTAGAAATTATCTAATGAAATATAGTAGCAATCTTAAGGCACCTCAAGATTCAATATAATTAGAGCTAAAGCTTGATGCAGAGAAATACATTCAACCAGAAAAGATGCATTCTTCAAATATAACTTTCTGCAATCAAACTTGTTGGCCAACTTGGACACTATGATTTATAAAGAAGTATGCTTTGTAAGAGCAAAAATCAACAGTGAAGTTGAACCTCCCTCCAGCAAATATTTCCCACTTTTATTAAATCAGTTTCCCTATCAATTCACAAATAGAATTGCTGTTTAATATTCCAGTGAGAAATAATCCTCAAAGTTTAAGCATTTTTCTGAACATTGTAAAAGTTGTGGTTTGATCCATCTTTGTTTATGAGAATAACAGTGAGTAGGAATCAAGCTCATAGGGCAGTGATGGCGAACCTTTTAGAGACCGAGTGCCCAAACTGCAACCCAAAACCCACTTATGCATCGTCGGGTGCCGGCTGGGTGTGGCCCATTGGGTGGGTGTGGCCCATTGGGTGGGCGTGGCTGCAGTGGTAACGGCAGACTGGGTGGGACTAAAAAGTTCAATCAATCAATTCCAACTTTGCAAGATCTTTTTTTCCATGCGAGTTGAAATTGACTGATTGATTGAACCTTTTTTTTTTTTTTTGCATACAGCGGCGGAGGCCTGAAGCGAAAAGGTTTTATAAAACCCAGCTGAAGGCCTAGGACTGGGGCGACGGTGCGCGTGCCCACAGAGAGGGCTCTGAGTGCCGCTTCTGGCACCCGTGCCATAGATTTGCCACCACTGTCATAGGGCATTTCTACTGCAATTACATCCAAAGGAACGATCATCATAAACCTTATCCCTAATAATGAGCAGACAATGGCATGCTCCCAACTTAAGCAATTTTCTATTAAGCATCCAGAAGAGCACACAGGCTGTGACCAGATTAGACAAAACATTTTTTTTTGTTAATGTTTATGCTCTGTGATGACAACAGTAAAGAAACATTAATTAGTGCTTAAACAGCTTAAACAGTTAAAATGAAGAGATACAAGACCATTAAACTGATTCTATAAAGGCACATAAACTGATGAGTTTTAGTATTGACTGTCATTTCTCACATACAATGTAGATGTAGATCTCCAAGCATGTTATTTTCTGTATGCAGATAAATACCAATAAATTCAACAATACTAATGAGTGCAGCCATACAGATTCTTTGATTTTTGTTCAACTCTTTGGAATCAAGGGTTGTACTGTATACAAAATTATATTGCTGCGTTCACACAAAAATTGGCACCCAGTTTAATGTGATGGGCAGAAAGCAGGTTCAAACAACAGTCAAGTCCCCATATGTTGAGCTATAACCATCAACATTCATTTTAGCCAGTCAAGAATATAAATCCAGTTATTTAATACATTTTGCTGCAGACTGGCATATTAATATAAATACGACATAAGGACATATTTGAACATGAGAATCAATCTTCAACTGAGCACATAACATCTAAATCTACTGAAGAAAAATAAAGATTGTAATCAATGTATTTAAACCTCAAAAACTGATTCATCAAAATCTATCCTACCCTGTTAATAGAACTGGGAGAGCAGCTACACTCATTGCTTTCAACATCACATTCTGTGGGAATAAACGACGTTGTATTAAACCCTGAATCCTACAATATGTTTAAATTCTCTTAAACATCTGTAATGCCATATATGTAGTATATATAAAGAAACATTTCAATCAGCTATACAAGTAGTCCTCGACTTACAGTTCATTTACTGATCGTTCAAAATTAAAATGGCACTGAAAAAAGTAACTTGACTGTTTTTCACAATTACTATCATTGCAGCATCCTCGTGATCACATGATCGAAAT